>NC_086447.1:69275720-69550720 GCF_028390025.1 Pseudophryne corroboree
AACCGACAATTCTAAGTAGCTTCATTAGTTAGAATCTGCAGGCTTGCTTTATCAGTAAGGTGTCTGCCTTCAGTGTAGCAGCTCATGGGCTCTGATACACACACAAACGTATAGCTATCTATACATATCAGAGGCGGAACTACCGCCAGTGCAACCAGTGCGTTGCACTGGGGCCCGCCTCTGTCCAGGGGCCCAAAGCATGTAATGAGTCAAACTGACTCATTACATGCCGCTGTGTGCTGCGGGCAACCGCTGCCCGCAGCACACAGCCGCCTGGACAGAGAGGAGGGGAGCAGCGGTACGGGGGAGAAGGTGGAGGAGGGAGCCGCAGCAGCGCTTTGTTACTGGTGGAGGCGCTGCTGCTGCTGTCCCTCTGCTTCACTATAGGCTGTCTTCCGAAAACAGCCTATAGTGAAGCAGAGGTACAGCAGCAGCAGCGCCTCCACCAATAACACAGCGCTGCTGCGGCTCCCTCCTCCTCCTTCTCCCCTGCCTTGAATCGTGACCAGAAGCTGCACCGAGGAGCCTGAGCCAGCGGAGAGGGTAAGTATAATTCTTCTTTCTTTCTTTCTTTCTTTCTTTCTTTCTTTCTTTCTTTCTTTCTTTCTTTCTTTCTTTCTTTCTTTCCTGTCTTTCTTTCTTTCTTTCTTGGGACTGTCTGCCGCAATGTGTAAAAATGGGGAATCTGCTTGCCGCAATGTGTAAAAAGGGGGAATCTGCCTGCCGCAATGTGTAAAAATGGGGAATCTGCTTGTCGCAATGTGTAAAAAGGGGGAATCTGCCTGCCGCAATGTGTAAAAAGGGGGAATCTGCCTGCCGCAATGTGTAAAAAGGGGGAATCGGAATCTGCCTTCCGCAATGTGTAAAAAGGGGGAATCTGCCTGATGTAATGTGTAAAAAGGGGGAATCTGCCTGCCGTAATGTGTAAAAAGGGGGAATATGCCTGCCGTAATGTTTAAAAAGGGGGAATCTGTCTGCCGTAATGTGTAAAAAGGGGGAATCTTTGCCGCAATGTGTAAAAAGGGGGAATCTGCCTGACGCAATGTGTAAAAAGGGGGAATCTGCCTGCCGTAATGTGTAAAAAGGGGGATGCTGTCTACCGTAATGTGTAACAAGGGCACGCTGTCTGCCGTAATGTGTAAAAAGGGGACGCTGTCTGCCGTTATGTGTAAAAAGGGCATGCTGTCTGCCGTTATGTGTAAAAAGTGTACGCTGTCTGCCGTTATGTTTAACAAGGGCACGCTGTCTGCCGTTATGTGTAAAAGGTGTACGCTGTCTGCTGCTATGTGTAACAAGGGCACGCTGTCTGCCGTTATGTATAAAAAGGGGACGCTGTCTGCCGTTATGTGTAAAAAGTGCACGCTGTCTGCCGTTATGTGTAAAAAGGGGGACGCTGTCTGCTGTAATGTGTAAAAAAGGGGACGCTGTCTGCCGTAATGTGTAAAAAGAGAAATCTGTCCACCGTAAGGTGTAAAAGGGTCTCTACCTGGTGTAGTGATGCTACTGTGCGGCGTAATTTGAATAATGGAGACTACTGTGCACCGTTTTATGAATTGGTATTATTTTTGGCCACACCCCTTCCCCACGAAGCCAAGCCACTATGTATTTTTGCGCACGCCTACGGCGCGCACTGCCCCTATTCTGCATGCAGGGGTGGGGCTCCGATGCCGTTTCTTGCACACAGTGCTAAAATGTCTAGTTACGGCAATGTTGCCAGGTATCCATTTCTCTGGCGCTGAGCAGGTCCCGGTCCCCCTCACCAGATCCTCTCCAGGGGTGAGGGGGTGGACTTGGATGGGATGGGGGGCCCAAAGCATTTTGTCGCACCTGGGCCCACCGCTCGCTAGTTCTGCCACTGATACATATATATATTTATCCAAATATAGGGGTGAGGGCATCAATAATTATCTTGCCTCCGGGCGACTGACGCCACTATTATAAAGAAGATACTGTGGCAGGAGAGGTGCTTTGCCACCTGTAAGCTATACACAGGGTCCTGGGGGTAGATGGGAAGTGCAGACCCTCCAACATGACCCGCCCCACTAGGTACAAAATGCTCTGTTTTTGGACTTCCCTCTTAATTTATGATTTCCATCACCTATGTTGAACCAGTTAAATGATAAGAAAGCTGTTTCTTCACAGGTGATGGCAATAATAAATTAAGAGGGAAGTCCAGAAACAGAGCATTTTGTACCTAGTGAGGCGGGTCATATTGGAGGGTATGGAAGTGTGGATGGACCAGGTTCCCATCCATTTGGCCCAGACCAGGTCTTATAGTCTTCATAGCCCAAGAAGCTGCTTCATCAGCCAGCAGCTGGGTGCTGGGTTTGAAGCAGAGTCTCTCCCATGAGTCAGGGCTCCTGAAGGCAATTAGTGTCCAGGTGATAGGCCTGCTAGGGACGGTGGGATCCGACGGGCTGGGCCACTAGTGTCAGGATGCCGGGACCTGAAGGGTTCCTTATTAAGTAAGTGGGAGTGAGGCAGGGCCTAACCTCCCTGGTAGTTTATACTAAAGACAGTGATCTTTGTTTTATGTGTTTCTCTGTATTTGAGCTACCTGAATAAAAGGTATTTCTTGTTTTTGCACAAGCCTGGAGTCGGTTGCTGGTGGAATTTTTGTAGCAGAGTGTATTCTAGCAAGTCTCCTGTTACAATACGTGTAGTAGCAGATCTTGCCACGGGCAAGCAGGACTTTTGCCCGGGGCGCCGCCTTCCGGAGGGCGCTGGCGCCATCCAGAGGGCGCCGCACCATGGCAAGATCCGCCACTGCTGTGCCCTCCGTTGCCCGCTGTGTCCCCGGCTGGGTCCCCTGTGAAGGGAACTAGACGCTACGCGTCTAGTTTCCCTTCGTGGAGAGGACCTTTGCTGTGCGGTGCGCGATGACGTCATCGGGCACCACACAGTAAAGGTCCTCTCCGCGAAGGGAACTAGACGCTACGCGTCTAGTTTCCTTTCGTGGAGAGGCCCTTTTGCTCTGCAGTGCGCGATGACGTCATCGCGCACAGCTCAGCATTTAAACGGCGCTACTACTGTACATGGGGCGTAACTGACCACGCCCCCTGTATTAAGCCACGCCTCCATTCCCTGCCCGGGGCGCAGTGAGGGCTCGAACCGGCCCTGAATACGTGTAATATTTTATAGCAGAGGAAAGTCTCTTACTATAACCCAATAATAGACAGTTCCTGTGTTATGGAAGCCAGTGTGAGTAGCCTTAGCCACCTAACTACAGACTTTGCAGAATGAAACCATATATTTACACACCTATAGACTAATCCGCTCACTGCCTGAACAAAGCAACATCAAACAAATAGCCTCATTTGGAATTCATAACTAATACAACATATACTGTATATCAGCCAATTACCCAGCTGAAGCTGGCAGCTACTGTACTAATAAATAAAAATGATGCCAATCATTAATGTTGCAACATAACTAAAAATCTGGTAACATTCAAGATTTGTTAGTTTATGCAGCAGTATAAGATTTAGGGGAGTATTCAATTAATCCTGTTTTTTCAACCAGTCGGAAAAAATTGCACTTTTTGCCTGTTTTTAGGTCGAATTTACATTCGACCTATTCAATGCCCGTGCTGTTTTGTCGACTGGTTGAAAAATCTGCACAGGTGAAAACCATGTGCATCGTCAAATTCGCCGCCTATCCACCCGTTTTGTTGAATTTGCAGTTTTTGGGTCCATTTTTGCCCATGTCGATTTGACAAAAAAAACAAACAATAAAAAACAACAAAAAGGCATGGGCGAAAACGGATTAAAAAACGCCCACTATTGAATACACTGACATCGAATTAGTGACGATTTTCCGATTGTCGTAAAATTAGACACTAATTGAATATACCCCTTATTGTATAGTAATAGCCAGGATTCATATTGTGTATAAGCATCATACCTCCCAACTGTCCCGATTGTCGCGGGAAAGTCCTGCTGTCCCACCCGTGGGCCGCAGTGTCCCGTGGTGGGGAGTGGGGGGCAGTTGAGAGGCTCCTGTCATTGCTGCCCTGCTTAGCAGAGCAGCGGTGAATAGACGCTGTGCGCACAGCGTCTATTCAGTGGAGACAGAGGGAGAGGGGGCATGCCAGCAGCTCACAGAGCGCTGGGCATGCCCCCTCAGTGATGAAAATGGGGGCTTGGCTAACGATTGCGGGTCCTCCGTTGAAGCCAAGCCCCCTTTTCATAGGCTATGCCCCCTTTTCGGGAGCGCACGCGGCTTCACCGCGCGTGTGTCCCTCTTTGAACAAGGACAAAGTTGGGAGGTATGAAGTATATTAGTTGTAAGTTTGTCTGCTATTATGGAAAAATTGGTGTTTATTAAAACCTCAGAGTTTACTTACCTGTACCCAGGGTCGGACTGGCCCACAGGGGACACCACCGGTGGGCCCCACTGCCTGGGGGCCCTCCTCCTCCTCTAGTGATCAGGTTCCAGACTGTGCACATAAATTATACATTATACATATGTTACCTTATACTGCACAGGACTGTAATGTATTCAGCGCATTGCTAATATTTGTCTGGTACATTATCATGCACGCATTAGCAGTATTTATATATTTGTCAAGGGGCCCAGCCCATGCACTCACTAATGGTTAGGCAAACCAATGTAGCCGCTGGCCAGACCCCCTCTGGAGACTGACCACACCCCTAAACATGGGCCCCTACCACTGCATTTCCCGGTGGGCCCTTCATGCACAGTCCGACACTGCCTGTACCTGAATACTTCTCATTGCCTGCAAGTTTTAATGATTATATTTGTATAACTATTCCCAGTAGCGGATCTTGCCACGGGCAAGCAGGACTTTTGCCCGGGGCGCCGCCTTCCGGAGGGCGCTAGCGCCTTCCGGAGGGCGCTGGCGCCTTCCGGAGGGCGCCGCACCATGGCAAGATCCGCCACTGCTGTGCCCTCCGCTGCCCGCTGTGTCCCCCGGCTGTGTCCCCTGTGAAGGGAACTAGACGCTACGCGTCTATAGTTTCCCTTCGTGGAGAGGACCTTTTGCTGTGCGGTGCGCGATGACGTCATCGCGCACCGCTCAGCATTTAAGCGGCACTACTACTGTACAGGGGGACGTAAATGACCACGCCCCCTGTATTAAGCCACGCCTCCATTTCATGCCCGGGGCGCAGAGAGGGCTCGAACCGGCCCTGACTATTCCATTAGCTAATGTCAGGGCCGTATGCTACCTTTGTCTCCAGCAGCGGCCTGTTATATAAAAGAAGTTTATTTAGAACCTGAATGATTAATGGGTCTTGGGTTGGGCACTGTACCTTTACCTCTCTGCCATGGAAGAAAGAGAAAGCACACCTGTAATGATTGATTTAACCTACCAAAACTGTCATATGCAAAAGTTGGGTGTTACACTTTGAAATCTGTGCTGATCCTGTATTATACAGGATGGGTGGCAACCATAATAAATATACTCATATGTACTAATTATGCAAAATAAAAAAAAAATCACCCAGTCATGTTATTGTGTATAAATGCAGTCTTTAATAATTTAGGGTAACATAGGTATAATTTTTGGTAGTTATGTTTGTCACATTGTTTATGCGTACTATGGGGGTAATTCAGACCTGATCAGTGCTGTGCGTTTTCACACAGCGGGCGATCAGGTCCAAACTGCGCATGCGTATGCACCGCAATGCGCAGGCGCATCGCACGGGTGCAAAGTGGATGGCCGCTCAGCGATGTGTTTGTGCGATGAATCAATTCGCACTGGCGATCGCAAGGAGATTGACAGGAAGAGGGCATTTGTGGGTGGCAACTGACCGTTTTCAGAGAGTGTCTGGAAAAATACAGGCGTGTCCAGGCGTTAGCAGGGCGGTGTCTGACGTCAATTCCGGTCCGGAACAGACTGATGTGATCGCAGCGACTGAGTAAGTCCTGGGTTGCGCAGAGACTGCATAAAATATGTCTGTACAGCTCTGCTACACATGCGTTCGCACACTTGCACAGCTAAAATACACTCCCCTGTAGGTGGCGACTATCTGATCGCAGCAGTGCAAAAATCGCCTGCTAGCAATCAGATCTGATTTACCCCCTATATTATTTTGCTACATCAGAGGTAGAACATTCAGATCCTGATGTGGATAAAAACCCGGTGCAAGCTCTTTAGCAAACCAGTAAATGGCTATATACTGTAATCCTGTCTTGCAAAATGAATCCTATATTTCCACTTCTGTGTAAAACGTAGGTGCAATCCTGCGTCTCTTCTGTACTGGGCAAATAACGTTCCCAGTCCACCCAGTTCCTCTGACTGGCTGCTGCAATCTGCTGCCCCTCAGAAATAACTACAGATGCCCAAGAAATTTGAACGGATTTGAAATGAAATTTTGTGGATGAAATTTTGTAGATTGCAGCTAATACTCTATGAAATGTTGCTTACATGGATACAGTTTTTTTTTTATCACTTGAACAATATTTTAATAGAAACAGTTAATATTAGCAAGTTGTTTAATTGTAAGGTTACAGTTGTATTCAGTTATCTGGCTAAAAAAAACAACAACCACCCATGGTAATCTATCGCCATCTAGTGGTAAAAAAACATAATGAACAGACAAACCTAGATTATCAATTTGACTACACAGATTAAAGTCCAGACACTGTAGACCTCACTTACCACCACATATATTTCCTGCACCCTGGTAGAATAAAATGTATTCATTCCGTTATACTGTAGTTACTTTAGGCTCTATGTACTGACTCTTCACTTACCGTGGAGAAAAGCTGATCTTTTCTCCCCGCCGCACAGCCACCTGGGAGTTTACAACTCCCCAACTCCTCTCCCCACCGCACAGCAACTTGGAAGGTTACTACTCTCCAACTCTTCTCCCCGCCACACAGCCACCCGGTAGGTTATCTAGAAGCAATGGGGGTCATTCCGAATTGATCGCTCGCTACCAACTTTTTGCTGTGCTGCGATCAGATAGTCGCCGCCTATGGGGGAGTGTATTTTCGCTTTGCAAGTGTGCGAACGCTTTTGCAGCCGACGGCACAGAAAAGTTTGTTGCAGTTTCTGAGTAGCTTTGGACTTAGCCGCTGCGATCACTTCAGACTTTTTGGTCCCAGAATTGACGTCAGACACCCACCCTGCAAACGCTTGGACACGCCTGCGTTTTTCCAAACACTCCCAGAAAATGGTCAGTTGACACCCATAAACGCCCTCTTTCTGTCAATCACCTTGCGATCGGCTGTGTGAATAGATTCTTCGTTAAATCCATTGCCCAGCACCGATCCTCTTTGTACCCGTATGACGCGCCTGCGCATTGCGGTGCATACCCATGCGCAGTTTTGCCAAGTTTTAACCTGATCGCAGCGCTACAAAAAGTTGCTAGCGAGCGATCAACTCGAAATGACCCCCGATATGTATAGGGATTTTCTCTGCCCTTTTCCTTTACTTATCTCCCCTTAGTAAATAGAGCCATTTGTTTCAGAACTGTCTGGTTGAGTTGTTGGGTTCTCCTTATGGAAAAAACATGGACTTTGTAGCTGAGCAATAATAGTGACTGAAGTGATCAGAGAAGGAATAGTGCAAAATTATTAGGTTATTAATAGTATGAAAACTAAGGGGTCTTTTTACTAAGCCTTGGACAGATATAAAGTACCAGCTGAACAGCTCCTAACTGCCATGTTACAGGCTGGGTTTGAAAAATGACAGGAGCTGATTGGCTGGTATTTTTTTTTTTTATCTCTCTCCTCTTTATCTCTCTCCAAGGCTTGGGAAATAGATCCCTAAATAAACTTTTATGCTAATTTGACTGAAACTAAGGGACCTACAATATTTAATAATCATGATGTCCCCACACAACTTAACATTCCATAGCACCGCATAATATTAGTATTATTATTATCATCCTTTATTTATATGGTGCCGCAAGGGATCCACAGCGCCCATTACACAGTACATAATTAAATGATCAAACAAGAAAACAGCACTTACAATTCAAGACAATATAGGACAGGTATAGAAAACCAGGGGTTAGGTGCCATCAAAGGGAGTAAATAGTGTAAGTAAGAAAAGGAAGCCCTGCTCTTGTGAGCTTACAATATAAAAGGTGAAGGGCTGACAGACCAGGGTGACACAGGGGGGGTAGACAGGGAGCATAGACGAGAGGATTAGGAGGAGAGTTGGCTGGGTTTAGTTAAGAAGTGTGTCTTGAGAGCCTAGTTGTAGTTTTGTAGAGAGGTGGAGAGTTGGATGGGGAGAGGTAGAGAATTCCAGAGATAGGGAGCAACACATGCAAAACCATGTAGATAGGATTGGGAGGAGGTCATCAGTTGGCAGGAGAGACGTCGTTGCATTAGCAGAGCGAAGAAGACGAGTGGGAATGTAAAAAGAGATAAGGTCACAGATGTAAGAGGGAGAAGAGTGGGTAAGGGCTTTGTAGGTGAGTGTGAGAAGCTTGAATTGGATTCTGAATCGGAAGGGTAGCCAGTAAAGGTCCTGAAAGACAGGGGAGGTGGATGGACCAGATGAGGACCATATCTTCCTCTTCAGAAACAGGAAAAATGTCAGAGTTGGTAGGAGGATCAGGAAATGGAGGTCAGGAAATTGAGGAGGAAGGTTGCTCAGGTTCTGGATGTTATGTTCTGATGAATGGAGTCAATTTTGGATGTGAAGTAGGTGGCAAAGTCAAGAGCAGAGAGTGAAGAGGGGAGTTGAGGCGAGGGTGGGCAGTTGACAATGGCAAAGAGGTGACGGAGGTTTGAGGATTGGGAGGAGATGAGGTTTTTAAAGTATGATTGTTTAGAGAGGAAAAGGGCAGCTAAGTAGGATGACAGCATAAATTTGTAGTGGAGGAAGTTGGCCTTGAAGCGTGATTTCCTCCACTTTTGCTCAGCGGTACGTGAGCTTTCTTGCAGATATCTGGTGCATTTGGTGTGCCAGGGTTGAGGTGTCGATCTGCAAGGGTGAATAGTGGTTGGTGGGACGACAGAGTCGAGCAGAGGTAAGAGATACATTGTATAGGAAAGTGGCTTGTTCGGGGCAGGAAAGATAGAGAATAGGAGAGAGGAGTGAGTCAAACAGGGAGGATAGGGAAGTGGTGTCAATAGCCTCGATGTTTTGCTTAGTGATGGTAGTCTTAGGAGGTAGAGATGGGGAAGCAGAGAGAGGTTAAAAGTGAGCAGGTGATAGTCAGAGAGGGGGAACAGGGAGTTGGAGAAGATCACAGCGGTGAGTGAAGACCAGATCCAGTGAGCTCCCATTCACATGCGAGGGGGGAGGAAGTCCACTGGGAGAGACCAAGTGAAAAGGTGAGGCTAAGGAGTTTAGAGGCAGATGATTTTGTGGGGTTATCGATAGGGATGTTGAAATCACCTAGGATAATGGAGGGAATTTCAGTAGAGAGGAAGTGAGGAAGCCAGGAAGCAAAATTGTCAAGTAATTTGGAAGGCATGCCAGGCGGTAAATGACAGCTACTCGAAGATGAACAGGTTGGAAGAGGCGTATAGCATGGACCTCAAATGTAGAGAATGTAAGGGATGGTTCTGGGGGTATGAGTTGGTATGAGTAGCTAGAAGACAGTAGGAACCCAACACCACCACCGTGGCGACCTCCAGGTCGGGGGTTGGTGTGAGAACGTGAGGCCCCCAACAGAGAGAGCAGCAGGAGAAACTGCGTCAGAGGGGGTAATCCAGGTTTCAGTGATGGCTATGAGATGCAGGGAATTGTAGATGAACAGGTCATGGGTGGGGACCAGTTTATTACAGACAGATCTGGCATTCCAGAAGGCACAGGAGAGAGGGAGAGAGTCTGAGGGATGCTGTAGGAACAGAGGGTGTAGTGAGGATGCGGGCTCCTGAGCTAGGAAGGGACACTGCAGCAGTTGAGCATGAAGGGAGTAAAGTGTGGTACAGAGGGAGATAAGGGGAGGAAGGGATAGGAGGGAGGGAGCAGGGCTGAGTGGTGGAGAAACAACAGACTAATGAAGCACTGTAACACCAGAATCATTTATATTCATTTTTTTAAACCCACAACACAAATAGACATATAAAAAACATACATACACACGGCCGGTGTTACATTAAAATACAATTTATGATCATTAAAAACACCATGGAACAATTAGTGACCATAAATTGTCATATATAGCACCAAAAGAGCATTCTCAATCACAATGAATCTTAGAGTAGGTGATTAATGATTACTAAGTAACTGATGCAGATGGTCAGTAGATGCAGATGGTTAATAGGCAGTCAATGCAAAATCTGTTAGTTGCCACTTATATCTTTATAAACATCTGTTCACCACCTCTCCACAGGACACAATCACACTGTGAATAATCCAGCAAAAATTGGTAGGTTAGTAAGCAGTCCCTTTTATCCTTGTTTTGGTCCATAGACTGTTAGTACAAGTGTGGTTGCAGGCATCGAACAAAGAGTGGATATTTAATCTGCCGTCATTGTCATAAGCATTTATCCTTATTTAGTGTAGTATAAATAGGCTTGAAAATAGGCACAGTCAATTAAATCCACTTATGCTGTATTGACTGAAAATGCAGGCACTGTCATACATGAACCCCTCTGAATCAGGGTATACACACACATCAGCTCTGTCATGGACAGTGGTCCTTAATGGTCGGCTTACTGTACAGGAATCTCCCTCCCCATGGAACTGGGCATCACACCAAAAAATGTTCCTCCTCTCAGTCGCTGCCCCGCAGGTCTGTTTTCAGAGATGTCCCACTGAGTGCTTAAATCATATCCCAGATCTGTGTGTAAAGGCTCAACGCTTTTCCCCACCTTTAGATTCAACGGCTTCCTCAGGAGGTATGTGACATTACTCCTGAGGAAGCCACTGAATCTAAAGGCGGAGAAACGAGTTGAGCCTTTACACACAGATCTGGGATCTGATTTAAGCACTAGTTAGGGTGCTTGCTCCTGAGCTAGGAAGGGACACTGCAGCAGTTGAGCATGAAGGGAGTAAAGTGTGGTACAGAGGGAGATAAGGTGAGGTAGGGAGAGGAGGGAGGGGGCAGGGCTGAGTGGTGGAGGATTGGACCAAAGTAGGATATAGGTGAAAGACAATGGGCCCAAGGTAGGGTAGAGGTGAAAGACAGTGGGGTGACAGGGGAGGAGTCAGGGAAAATGCAAGGTTTCAAGGCACCCTAGGCAAAGGTTCACAAAACTGCCCATTTTCCCTTTATATCCTCCACTCGAGCCCCTCATATACACATACACATCTACTCCAGTCCCTTAGTAGTACACAGTCCCAAGTAAGACAGCAGATGCGAAAAGATTTACATGCAAGCTCCCAGACATCTGACAGTTCATAAATAATAAGGGCTGTATTCATGAAGCAGTGAAAAGAGTGGAGAAGTGAACCAGTAGAGAAGTTGCCAATGGCAACCAATCAGCTGCTTCATATAATTTTATAGAATGCACTTCATAAATGTTACTTCAATAATGACTGGTTGCCATGGGCAACTTCTCCACTGACACACTTCTCTACTCTTTTCACTTCTTCATGAATAGACCGCATTGTATAACTCACTTTTCATACAGAGGGAAACTAATTACATTATATTATGGCTGCAGTTAGGGTTACCACTGTTGCATATACAGATTCCCAAATAAGGAGAGTGCTGAAAACGGCAGTATGGTTACAACCACTTTTTTCTTAATTTCAGGCCCTCAAATGCCCCTTTATATGCCATCAGACAGCACAGCTTACCTTTTTTATGTCATTAGACGGCTCTACTTACAATATTTATCCCAACACACTCATCCACGTGCCCTTTATGTGTCATCACGCCCCTCCATATGCCTCTAAAGGGCCCCATACACTAGAACGATTTTGTCCAATTTCTGCTCAATTCGGTCATTCGGGCCGATCTATCGTGGGAAATCGTGCATGTTTGGTGTGTCTACAATCCGATCCGATCCGATGGGCGGCCCCGTGAGTGTCGGATCGGATCCTCCAGGTTGTTAGAGCTGCACTCGTGACATGTTGGAATCAGATGGAATCGTATGGAATCGTACGGAAAAAAGTGTGTTTTTTTTGCTTGCGATATATATCGCATGCGAGCTATCGTCAGAAGTTTGAGTGGCTTTCTCAGGACACTCCCATCAGCAGCAGCAGCACACAACGCAGCAGCAGAAGAGCCCAGCAGATTTTTTTCCTTCAAAATCTGAACTTTTATTGGCCTAAGTAGGTTTTTCCACTGACTACCAATGTAATCACAGTGACCACCAATGTAATCACAGTGACCACCAATGTAATCACACTGACAACCAATGTAATCACACTGACCACCAATGTAATCACACTGACCACCAATGTAATCACACTGACCACCAATGTAATCACACTGACAACCAATGTAATCACACTGACCACCAATGTAATCACACTGACTACCAACATAATCACACTGACCACCAATGTAATCACACTGACTACCAACATAATCACACTGACCACCAATGTAGTCACACTGACCACCAACGTAATCACACTGACCACCAATGTAATCACACTGACTACCAACATAATCACACTGACCACCAATGTAATCACACTGACCACCAACATAATCACACTGACCACCAACGTAATCACACTGACTACCAACGTAATCACACTGACCACCAACGTAATCACACTGACCACCAACGTAATCACACTGACCACCAACGTAATCACACTGACTACCAATGTAATCACACTGACTTCCAACGTAATCACACTGGCTACCAATGTAATCACACTGACCACCAATGTAATCACACTGACTACACTGACCACCAATGTAATCATACTGACCACCAATGTAATAATCACACTGACTACCAATGTAATCACACTGACCGCCAATGTAATCACACTGTCCACCAATCTAATCACACTGTCCACCAATGTAATCACACTGACTACACTGACCACCAATGTAATCACACTGACTATGTAATCACACTGACTACCAATTTAATTACACTGACCACCAATATAATCACACTGACTTCCAATGTAATCACACTGACCACCAATGTAATCACACTGACTTCCAATGTAATCACACTGACCACCAATGTAATCACACTGACCACCAATGTAATCACACTGACCTCCAATGTAATCACACTGACCACTAATGTAATCACACTGTCCACCAATGTAATCACACTGACCACCAATGTAATCACACTTACTTCCAATGTAATCACACTGACCACCAATGTAATCACACTGACCTCCAATGTAATCACACTGACCACCATGTAATCACACTGACCACCAATGTAATCACACTGACCACCAATGTAATCACACTTACTTCCAATGTAATCACACTTACTTCCAATGTAATCACACTGACCACCAATGTAATCACACTGACCACCAGTGTAATCACACTGACCTCCAATGTAATCACACTGACCACCAATGTAATCACACTGACTACCAATGTAATCACACTGACCACAAATGTAATCACACTGACTTCCAATGTAATCACACTGACCACCAGTGTAATCACACTGACCACCAATGTAATCACACTGACCACCAATGTAATCACACTGACTACCAATGTAATCACACTGACCACAAATGTAATCACACTGACTTCCAATGTAATCACACTGACCACCAATGTAATCACAGTGACCACCAATGTAATCACAGTGACCACCAATGTAATCACACTGACTACACTGACCACCAATGTAATAATCACACTGACCACCAATGTAATCACTGTCAAAGTCAGAAAAATGTCTCTATGCACGTTGCCATATTTGCACCGCACACTGGTCCGCGCTGCGCATGCGTACGCTCTCCCGTGAAGGCGCATACCCGCGATAGCGTGCACTCGCAGGCGCGGTATGCGTATTTACGGTAGAGTTTATGTAGTCGTAGCGTGCGACTCATTCGTTACAAATGTTCACAATTAATGTAGTTTATAGATCATGGTCCCTTTGATAGATTCTGAAAGTTTGGTTAAAATAGAAGGTCCCTGTTTAAAGGAATCCCTCTTTGTATTGTACGAAGGGTCTGACAGGAATCATACAGCAGTGTTTGGTACCCATCGGAAGAGTATTTAATTAGTAATATTCCGGTGTTGGTTTGGAGCGTATTAATCGCTCGTGCGAATAGTTATGGACATAAGAAGTTTATGTCCATTTCTATTATTTACTCATACTCAGGTATGCGGCGGGAAACCTAGTTTCCCACCCACCTGAGCTGTTGGAAATCGTCACAGCCCACCTGTATGAATCACCCTATGACCTTTTGTTGTGATACAGGGTCGAATTCCTTCATCCAATGGACAATGGGATTGTAGGGACTATGAGATTGCATTGTGTGTGTGGCATAAATAGGCAGGCCGACCATATCCAACTCTCACTCTCTCATCAACGGTTATCTGCTGATAGCCGGGAGCTGGATATCGAGGCGCAGGCGATCATACCCTTTGTGCGTAAGTTTCTCTCCGTAATCATTGTCTTACTGTGAGCCAATTTCTCTCATCTCTCTCCGTCTCTCTCTCTCTCTCCTCTTTTCTCTTATATCTCTCATAGTATTATAGTATTGTATTGTATTGCATTTAGGTCAGTGTAGTATTGTCTTTTTGTATTTATTGTTTAGTTCTGTGGTTAGGAAGTCTTTGTTATATTGGAGTGTATCATTTGTACTGTTATCCCCTTTTTACAAGTATATTAGATATAATACAGTTAATAGGCTTCGGACCCTAAACCAGTATCTGTGTATTTTCTATAGTGTTAAGTGTTCACTTGAGCGTCGGTGACGCTCAAGCAGCTTTGTAGTTAGTCAGGTTACACAAGGTTGCACATACACCCTGTATGCACATTAAGGTATTCTGTGTATTTCATTGGTATAAGGTTTAGACATAAAGGTATAGCATTGTGAGCGTCTGCGCCGCTGGTGACCTCCTCGTGGTCTCGAGCGTAAGCTACGCCATAGCGAATCATTACTCTAGTCATAGCCAATAACGTGTCCTGTGATCACTGGGCCGTGAGCGAACGTGACGCTTGAGCGTCTCGCCTACGGCTGAGCGATCGTTACGCAACTAGCGTACCATTACGGTACTTCTTAAGCAAACAGCGTACAGTGTTCTTAGACTTCATAAAGGGTTGTTTATACGACAAAGGAATTTAGCATTGTCAATTGGGGACTCGTCCTATCCTTCTCATATCTGCACTAGGTAGATCAGCAGACATTATCCCCCCAGCAAAGGGTGGGAGGTTGTCTCCCAGTGCTGACGGGATAAGCGTCTGCTTCGCTTAGATAAAGAGTGCTGAAGGAATCCGGGAACCGGAAGTAAGAACAAAACGCTTGTGTCTTTTAAAACTGTTTTATTTCCCTTCTATCTTGCGTATACACGCACGCATACACATATCTGCATTTTCTGTTTCATTTTCGTATATCACTATTCCTGTTTGCCAATTTTTATAGTTGATAGAAAGTGCTAAAAAGAGATTTGCTGTTATTTCATAGTAAAGGTAATAGTTAAAGTATAGAACAACACACGGTTTGTCTGAGATACAAGGCAGTCAGTGTGGATTGCGGTAGATGATCAGGGATCATTTACATTGATAAAAATAGAAATTGTGTTACGGTGGATCTTTATATTGCGTACACGTGTCTATAACAAAGACTAGCGTACGCAATCCAAAGGCAGACGCACGCAGCGTACATTACGCAACGTAGCGTCTGGTTACGCCCACGTAGCTCGCCACGAAAAGTTGAATTAGCGCAAAGCGATAATTAGCGCAAAGGCGATAAGTAACGCACAGCGGTAGATAACGCGAAGCGGTAAATAACGCAAATCTATTTTTGGAAAAAATCTGAAATTTAGTTTAACAGATCCTGCTCCTAATTGGTAACACTGTTGGACTGAAGACAATTTCTGCGCAGAAATAGATATAGAAACAAAGTGTACATGTGTTGAGTGAGTGTGGTTTTGTATACATAAGTTTATACAACTTTAAGGTGGAACCAAAAGGAAAGCCGGGTACTCGTCAAGGGACATACGTGTAAGTGACATATACGGTGGCTAGGGAGGCATCCCTGGTTAAATAATATTTGAGCATTAGAGTATAGCGGACCATAAGGTAACAAGACCAGGAGGTCATAAGGTAACAAGACCAGGAGGTCACAAGGTACTAAAAGGTCCGCTATAAAGGTACAAGAGGCACAACGCCTGGGGTGTTGGTGCAGAACCCATATAGGCCATAAGCTCATGCTGAAGGAATCGCGGCCGGAAACATCGATTCCATTAAATCTCTCAATACATAACAGGTAGTGCTTATGTACTGAACGATTGGACCGCACGTAATTGTGTGCAGTAGTTAGTAATCTGACCTAATACCATTAGAGTAAAGTGGTCACAAACGCTATTTGTACATTCTGACGTGATTTGTGTAATTTTTTATTTTTGGAAGGGAAGTTCGCTGGTCACTCAGGAACTATCTAACAACCCCACCTTTACTGGAAAGAGTAAGTGTCCTGCGGGTAACCCTCATATGTTCCAGTAAACTGAAGGTTCCATAGGGGCCCTGTATCGAGTACGCCAGCACCACGTCGGTGTGATCAGGTCGTATTGGTCGAGGTGGGCGAGTGAGTGGGGTACTCGGTAAACCGCCACCGCCGGCCTACTGTGGAGTAATTTGGTTGTCTGAAAAGGCTTGCTGAAAACCTTGATACAGAGATCCAAGGAGGACTAAGCAACACCTGCAGACTATGGGGGCCAGTTGCTCAGGTAGGGGGCGATCAACCCTGGTTCAGGTTGATTCTGTGAACCGACCAGTTGGGTCGGCACGATATGTAATGTGTGAAAAATATGGAAGTCACACCGAATCTTTATGTGATGAATGGGAAAGAATGACTGTACAAGACAGGGACAAATTCCCAAGAATAGGTAGCTTTAGTCCAGAAGTGTTACAAAATTTAAGGAGGAGGATATGTCTCGTAAAATCAACAAAGAGACGAATTCAACATCATGATTATTTACAGTTATGGCACCAGGAAGGTGAGATACAGAGAGGTTTGGCTCTGGCGGCAGGATCTGGGGCAGTCAGGAAGCTGATAGCCACAGCTCCTCCTCCACCATACATTGCAGGAGAGAAGTTGATTGCGGAGAGAAACGCACTGGGTTGTAAAACACAAACTCTTAGTAACCCTGTAAATGTTAATGATGTTAACCAAATAACTCATGCAAGTATTAACCCGTGCAAGATGTACCCTGTTTTGAACCTTCCTCAGGAGTGTGATCAAGAAGACGATTCAGCAACAATTTCAGCTCTCTCTCTTGCAGCCACCATAGCAGAGACCACAGTAGGCACCGCGACACCCACGAGATTAGTGAAAGCCCCTAGCGGAGGGATAGGTGAGGTCGTGTCAACGGGTAAGTACGGCACCATGCACTACACTGAAACAATTGTACCACAACAAGCAGTAGAATCTACACAGGAAGAGGCTGTTAGAATTGCTCCTGTAAGGGTAATAGCAGTTCCCAATGGAAAAACAGATGTGTCTGGAGCCACTCCCATAAGGAACATTGCCATGTACACTCCATTTTCCAGAATGGAATTAAGAACAATAGTGTCCGAATTTCCTGACCCCAGAAAGGACTTAGTTGCTAGCCAAAAATACATCAGGGATCTAGGTAACACTGTAGAACCCAACAACAAGGATTGGCAGATACTGCTAAGAGCTTGTTTACCTTCCAATGTCGACGCAACTCAATTTTTAGCTGACTGTGCATTGGATAAAGATGTACCGCTTACAGACGTGTACAACAAGGATAATGTAAAAAGGATAAATTTACAGCTAAAGGAGTATTTCCCAGCCGTTGTTAAATGGAACAAGATATTCTCCATTAAGCAAAAGGAGTCCGAAACGGCAACAGAATATTTTCACCGGGCACTATTAGAAATGGCAAAGTACACTGGTATAGAAGACATTAAGACCAACCCAAACCATCGAGAAGTAGCAGTATCTGTACTGATGGATGGTTTGAAAGAAACATTAAAAGCTAGGGTACAGACCACGCAACCATGCTGGCGAGGTCTGTCAGTGTCCACATTGAGAGAGGCTGCTATTGATCACGACAGAAATATCACTAGGCACAGGGAGTCGCAAAGTGATAAGTTGATGTCGGTAAGTATACAGGCGCTGACCACAAGGCAGCCTGCGTATGTACCACCGAATCCTGTGGGTAAGGCAAGTGTAATAACATGTTTTTCTTGTAACAGACCGGGACACTTTGCACGAGAATGTAGAACAAAGAATGTACAAAGATCTTTTCAACCCCCTAGACAACAACACAACACACGACATTGGGAGCAGGGTCCACAGAGGCGGAGTTTTGAGCCACATACAGGGGAAACAAAAAGATACCCCCCGAACAGAGATTGGCATGCCTCTGGTAGTTCCCAGCTAACTCCCTCACAAGTAGTTGCTGCCAGCAGGATTCAGGGAGGTCAGCATACCCAATAGGGGTGTGGCCATACCTGTAATCTGCACCCAGTTAAGTTGATTGCTAGTCTTGGAAGCGAACCAGAGATTGCAATCAATGTAGCTGGTAAAACTTTAAACTTTCTTGTAGACACAGGGGCGGCCAAGTCAGTGATAAATTCGACAGTGGGCATGAGAACCACTGGTAGGACAATTCCAGCCATGGGAGTAACAGGAGTAGTCCAGCACTACCCTGTTAGCAAACCAGCCGAGATTACAATAGGGCCTTTGCATACCAAGCATTCCTTTTTGCTGGCTGCATCGGCACCAACTAATCTCCTGGGAAGAGACTTACTATGTAAAATGGGTTGCGTCATTTATTGTACTCCTGAAGGTGTATTCTTGGACATCCCTGAGAATCACGCTCAGGAAGTACGAGACATGTTAGACTCCCCATCAAAATTAATGTCACATTCCATTATGACAAATAGGAACCCATCCCAAGTAGAAGAGATGACATCTCAGATACCAGAGTCACTTTGGACAAAAGATGGACAGGACACTGGATTAATGGCAAATGTAGCTCCAGTAGTTGTACAAGTAAAAGATGGTAGGATAGCTCCAAAAATCCCACAGTATCCTCTGAAGCCAGAGGTGGAGTTAGGAGTTTTCCCAGTAATAGAGCGCTTGCTACAACAGGGCATTCTAGTAAGAACGTCCAGCACAGCAAATAGTCCCATCTTCCCTGTTAAAAAGAGTGGGGGGAGGGGTTACAGGCTAGTGCAGGATCTAAGGGGGATTAACAAAATAGTTGAGAGTCAGTTCCCCGTAGTGCCTAATCCAGCTGTCATCCTAATGCAAATTCCTCCCACTGCCAAATTTTTCACTGTTATTGACCTCTGCTCCGCATTCTTTTCGGTACCTCTGCACCCTGACAGCCAATATTTGTTTGCATTCACATACAGAGGAGTCCAATACACGTGGACTCGGTTACCCCAAGGTTTCATAGATAGTCCAAGTATATTTTCTCAAGCTTTGCATGATTGTTTACAGTCTTTCCAACCGGAGAGTGGATCAGTGTTGATACAGTACGTGGATGATCTACTACTATGTTCTGATTCATTGGAGGCATCCCTGAAGGATACGAAACAGCTCCTGTTTCATCTTTCAGACACAGGTCACAAGGTTTCCAAAGACAAGTTGCAATTATGCCAAACTAAGGTAAAATATTTGGGACACTGTCTAACACAAGGACTGAGACACCTGACCGCTGATAGAATCCAAGCCATTAGAGACATGACACTGCCACAAACCCAGCAACAGATCAGGACGTTTTTAGGAATGTGTGGGTATTGCCGTAATTGGATCCCAGGGTTTTCCATATTGGCGCTACCTTTGCAGGAAATGGTCTCCTCAAACAAACCTGATCGGATTTCGCATACAGACGAATCCGAAACAGCATTTGAGAGACTCAAACAGTGTCTAACGCAGGCACCAGCACTAGGTATGCCAGACTATGGGAAACCCTTTGAACTATACGGAACAGAAAGTGCTGGGTGCGCAGCAGGTGTACTAACACAAAAACACGGTGACGCCAGCAGGTCAATTGCATACTACAGCGCCCAGCTAGACACGGTAGCGCGATCCCTCCCCACATGCTTGCGTAGCGTTGCGGCGATAGCATTGCTAGTGACGAAAAGCGAAGATGTCGTGCTAGGCCACAACCTCACAATCCATACACCGCATGCGGTATCTGCCTTATTGAATTCTGCCCAAACCAGACACGTCTCATCAGCAAGGTTTACAAGATGGGAATTGGCATTAATGGCCCCAGTAAACATCACCATAAGGAGATGCAGCGCATTAAACCCTGCAACATTTCTCCCAGGTGTGCCTGGTCAGGCACAAAGGGTGGGAGGTGAGAGTGATGGGGAAGGAGGATTTAATGCAAAGGAAGATACACATGATTGTATGGAATATTTGACCCAAAATTTTACCGCAAGGCCTGACATCAGTGACAACCCACTGGAAGATGCAGAACTCACGTTCTACACGGACGGTAGTTGTCATAGACAGTCAGACTCGGGAGACTTGTGTACTGGATACGCAGTCGTAGATGACCAAGGCACCATAGAAGCGGAACCGCTAGGCCCACCTCACTCAGCCCAGGTTGCTGAACTGGTCGCCCTAACCAGAGCATGTGAATTGGCTAAGGGTAAGTCAGCCAATATCTACACCGATTCTAGATACGCCTTCGGGGTAGTACATGATTTCGGAGCGCTATGGCGGCTCAGAAATTTCATGACGGCGGCTGGTACACCGATAGCGCATGCAGCTTATATAAAAAGGCTTCTAACAGCGATACAGGAACCCGACAGAGTGGCTGTTATCAAATGTAAAGCACATACATATAGCCAAGACCCAGTATCCCTTGGTAACAGCCGAGCAGACGAGGCCGCAAAGCTTGCAGCTGCTACCCCCATACAGACAGACACCACACAACTGATGGTATTTAATACCATCAACACACAAAAGTTGTGTGAGATGCAGAATTTGTGTTCCACACAGGAAAGAGCAGTCTGGAAGGCAAAGGGATATGGCCAGGAGTCCTCAGGGCTCTGGACGGATGGACATGGTAAACCGGTGGCCCCCAGGGCATACCTTCCATGTCTGGCTGAAGCAGCTCACGGGCTGACTCATCTAGGCAAGGAGGGGATGTGCAAATTGGTAAGAGCATACTGGTGCGCCCCAGGATTCTCCTCTCATGCGGGTAAAAGAGCAATGTCATGCCTTACCTGTCTGAGAAAGAATATTGGAAAAGCAATACCTACAGAACCATCCCATATCCCACCTGCCGGCGGCCCTTTCCAGGTAATACAAATTGACTTCATTCAATTACCCCCATGTCGAAATTTGAAATATGTACTTGTTTGTATAGATGTTTTCTCAAATTGGGTTGAAGCTTTTCCAGCAGCTACAAATACCGCTATGTTTACAGCTAAGAAAATTGTGCAGGAATTTGTATGTAGATATGGTATCCCTAGAATCATTGAAAGTGATAGGGGTACCCATTTTACAGGTGATGTCTTTCAAGGAATGTGTAAGTTGATGGGAATTGATAGTAAGCTGCACACTCCGTACCGTCCACAGGCGAGTGCGAAGGTCGAAAGAGTGAACAGCACTATTAAAAATAAATTGAGTAAAGTAATGACAGAGACAGGATTGACGTGGCCAGAAGCTTTACCCATTGTTTTGTATAGCATCAGAACCACTCCCAGGTCCCCCCTTAATCTGTCTCCTTTTGAAATCTTGTTTGGTCGACAACCGCATGTCATGATTAACCCTCAGGATGATTTGAAATGTAACAATGAAGTAACTGTAAAGTACTTGATTAACATGAGTAAGCAGTTGAGGAGTCAAAATGATAATCTGAAGTTGGTGATTCCTGATTTACCAGATAGTAATTGTCATGACATTGAACCTGGGGATTATGTAATGATACGAAATTTTCTACGCTCAGGTTGTCTTATTGATAGATGGGAAGGACCATACCAGGTCTTATTGACTAGCACCACAGCATTGAAGGTTGCTGAGAGAGAGACTTGGGTCCATTCATCCCACTGCAAAAAGGTTGCCGATCCAGAGAAGTCCCGTGATAAGGAACAGACGGTAGAGGTTGTATCACTGGAGTGTCTGTTCCAGGAGGACTGAGGCGGCACCTGAGCCTTGAAGACCGAAAGCAGTTGTCGACTCCCTTCTCCCTTTTATTGTTTTTCTCCACTTCCCAGCCCCTCTCCCTTAAAATTTCTTTTTCCCCCTTCTCATTCTTCTCTATTTCCTCCTCAAAGATGGACTTGCCCCAAGAGACTGTGATCCGGATTTTGATGTTAACCATGATGTTGACCAGAGCAGTCTGTTCCGGCGAGAGTACCATAGAGGTCGAAAGAGGTTCTGGAATGGGTTCCGATTATGATGATGGAGGCGTAGTTTTCCAAGATCAACCAAACCAACAAGCAAAGGCGAGTATCAGAAAACGATCCGATAGAAGAAATTGTGATGGATTGTTAGCTGAAGAAAATTGTATCTGTAGGCTCTGTGATAATCTGGTTGAAGATGGGTGCATAAAGAAATGCCAATCCAGTTTTAATATCCATATGGACCGGCATCCATTGAGTGACTATCACTCCTTAGTGGGTAACGTGTTAAACCAAACAGATTGTTGGGTATGCTCTCAAGTACCTCAGGGTCACAGCAAATCAGGGCTAGTACCATTTCCTTTAACGTTAGGGGAGGTACTTGAGCTAAGTGGTGGGAGACCGGTGGACCGGAGGTTTAACATCTCCAGCCCTCCTAGTTTGAAGCTCCACCAATACCATGTGGATAGGTCCCTCATATGTTTTAACATCTCCAATCCCAGAAAACCGGGAAATTGGGAAGTGTCATGGAGCAACCTTACCATGACCTTTTCACACAGAGCAGATAGAATGCCAACAGATACAGAGCTCGTACGCCATATAGCCAGTAGAGGTAAATCTTTTCGGTATCGATATACCTTAGGAAATAGGATTACTAGAGTTGGAGAGGTATCACCAGGATACTGTGCACATATCGTACAAACCGATACGTGTGTTAAGCAGATGGAAGAATTAGGGTCAGGAGATTTCACCTGGAAGGTTTGTAACATGGTCATGTCCTTCTCCGTCCCTTATGTTCTCCCCGATGATGCATATTTCATATGCGGGAGAAAGGCGTACAAGTGGCTTGCCCCAAACTCTGAAGGATTGTGTTATATTGGAAAAGTATTGCCTGAAGTGATGACTGTTACACATGACAAAATGAAGGACATACACCGTGGTGCCCAAGCTCCTTATACTCACACTCATTACGAGCACCGAGTTAAACGACAACTGTCAGAAAGGTTAGAGCATCCGGCCTCTGATCTTATCCATGAATCCACCGGGATTCAGGTTCTGGTAGCGTTAGATTTCACTCGCACCGCTCGAGGTGTGATGAATTATAGATACATTTCCGCACTCGCCAATTTGTTAGATAATATCACTGAAATGTATGATGACACGTTTAGATACACTGGAAGAGAACTTCAAGCTTACAAAACAGAACTAGTTCAGCATAGGATGGTTCTTAATTATCTTACAGCAGTAACAGGCGGATATTGTGTTACATTGGCAACACAGTACGGCATAAAGTGTTGCACGTATATCACAAATAGCACCGAGGATCCGGTAGAGGTCATAGACCAAAAGATGGACGATATTCTCCAATTGAAGTGGGAATTTCGTCGAAAACACAATCTCACCCTTGCTGCTGTAGGTAATGAGCTGACTGGTTGGGTGTCATGGTTGAACCCGCGAAATTGGTTCTCCGGTTTAGGAGACTGGGCTCAAGGAGTCATAATGGATGTTGGAAAGTTTCTACTATGTATCTTGGGTGTCGTTATATCGATTGGATTGATATTTAGATGCGGGCAGGCTTTAATGAGGTGCAAACAAAGTACAAAAGTGATGAGCTTGAGGAGCGAGGAAACTGTAATTAACCTGGATTTGATTTATGACCCAATGATAGAAACCAGGATGTGATGAAAATGCGATTATACGGTCCGTTTCTTTCACCTGTTTTTCTGCTTTTCTCCCAGATACAAAGACCCCCTTGGACGAGGAAGCTGACGAGACGAGATGTATACAGACAACAGACAAGCACCAAAGATGAAGTTTTGACAACCTATGATATGGACACTTGATGAACTTTGCCATGGATCCCCAGTTTCCCTAGTACTTTTAAACTCACGCTAGCCCAACATTTTTTGTAAATCCGATGGCTCTGACAAAGCTATTTGCTCATGCCCAAGGAGCAATACAGCGCAAAGAAGACGACTCTCAACAGATACCGAACACAACTTCAACAACAGATGTACATTTCCCTGACATAGAATATCATTGCATTTTTCGTAAGTGTTCTTTATCTTCATCTCTACAACCCCCAGGTAACGACACACATAGACGATAGGGAATACAGGCACAGATAGCAGCAACCACATACCTCCCCCATTCATGTATCATCAACTAAAATGTGCTTCCCCATTTTGTTACAACCACAGCCGAAATGAGCTCGGTAGAGTTTGACAGCCCATCCACAGACCTGTACCACAGGATAAGAAGGAATTCAAATGTATACTTCGCAATACCTCGAAGCTTGATTTACCACACGTACGGCACGATGATACATGACCCTCCAAACATGGACTCATACACACATGCTTCTGCTTTCTCACTAGGTCATACCCTCTTCACACCTACTCCACTCTTCTCCCCTACCCAACCATGGAAATCAATTAACCCCTGACTTACATTTTTCTCCTTAAATATTTTAGAAGGTGGCAGTTATTATTGACTGCCAAAGGGTGGACTGTCAAAGTCAGAAAAATGTCTCTATGCACGTTGCCATATTTGCACCGCACACTGGTCCGCGCTGCGCATGCGTACGCTCTCCCGTGAAGGCGCATACCCGCGATAGCGTGCACTCGCAGGCGCGGTATGCGTATTTACGGTAGAGTTTATGTAGTCGTAGCGTGCGACTCATTCGTTACAAATGTTCACAATTAATGTAGTTTATAGATCATGGTCCCTTTGATAGATTCTGAAAGTTTGGTTAAAATAGAAGGTCCCTGTTTAAAGGAATCCCTCTTTGTATTGTACGAAGGGTCTGACAGGAATCATACAGCAGTGTTTGGTACCCATCGGAAGAGTATTTAATTAGTAATATTCCGGTGTTGGTTTGGAGCGTATTAATCGCTCGTGCGAATAGTTATGGACATAAGAAGTTTATGTCCATTTCTATTATTTACTCATACTCAGGTATGCGGCGGGAAACCTAGTTTCCCACCCACCTGAGCTGTTGGAAATCGTCACAGCCCACCTGTATGAATCACCCTATGACCTTTTGTTGTGATACAGGGTCGAATTCCTTCATCCAATGGACAATGGGATTGTAGGGACTATGAGATTGCATTGTGTGTGTGGCATAAATAGGCAGGCCGACCATATCCAACTCTCACTCTCTCATCAACGGTTATCTGCTGATAGCCGGGAGCTGGATATCGAGGCGCAGGCGATCATACCCTTTGTGCGTAAGTTTCTCTCCGTAATCATTGTCTTACTGTGAGCCAATTTCTCTCATCTCTCTCCGTCTCTCTCTCTCTCTCCTCTTTTCTCTTATATCTCTCATAGTATTATAGTATTGTATTGTATTGCATTTAGGTCAGTGTAGTATTGTCTTTTTGTATTTATTGTTTAGTTCTGTGGTTAGGAAGTCTTTGTTATATTGGAGTGTATCATTTGTACTGTTATCCCCTTTTTACAAGTATATTAGATATAATACAGTTAATAGGCTTCGGACCCTAAACCAGTATCTGTGTATTTTCTATAGTGTTAAGTGTTCACTTGAGCGTCGGTGACGCTCAAGCAGCTTTGTAGTTAGTCAGGTTACACAAGGTTGCACATACACCCTGTATGCACATTAAGGTATTCTGTGTATTTCATTGGTATAAGGTTTAGACATAAAGGTATAGCATTGTGAGCGTCTGCGCCGCTGGTGACCTCCTCGTGGTCTCGAGCGTAAGCTACGCCATAGCGAATCATTACTCTAGTCATAGCCAATAACGTGTCCTGTGATCACTGGGCCGTGAGCGAACGTGACGCTTGAGCGTCTCGCCTACGGCTGAGCGATCGTTACGCAACTAGCGTACCATTACGGTACTTCTTAAGCAAACAGCGTACAGTGTTCTTAGACTTCATAAAGGGTTGTTTATACGACAAAGGAATTTAGCATTGTCATCACACTGACCACCAATGTAATCACACTGACTTCCAATGTAATCACAGTGACCACCAATGTAATCACAGTGACCACCAATGTAATCACACTGACTACACTGACGACCAATGTAATCACACTGACCACCAATGTAATAATCACACTGACTACCAATGTAATCACACTGAACGCCAATGTAATCACACTGTCCACCAATGTAATCACACTGTCCACCAATGTAATCACACTGACTACCAACGTAATCACACTGACCACCAATGTAATCACACTGACTACACTGACCACCAATGTAATCACACTGACGACCAATGTAATCACACTGGCTATGTAATCACACTAACTACCAATTTAATCACACTGACCACCAATGTAATCACACTGAGCACCAATGTAATCACACTGAGCACCAATGTAATCACACTGACTGCCAATGTAATCGCACTGACCACCAATGTAATCACACTGACCACCAATGTAATCACACTGACTATGTAATCACACTGACTACCAATTTAATCACACTGACCACCAATGTAATCACACTGACTGCCAATGTAATCACACTGACCACCAATGTAATCACACTGACCACCAATGTAATCACACTGAGCTCCAATGTAATCACACTGACCACCAATGTAATCACAATGACCACCAATGTAATCACACTGACCACCAATGTAATCACACTGACTACCAATGTAATCACACTGACTACCAATGTAATCACACTAGCCACCAATGTAATCACACTGACCACCAATGTAATCACACTGACCACCAATGTAATCACACTGTCCACCAATGTAATCACATTGAGCACCAATGTATAAAAAATTATTGTTCACATTGTATTATTTTCCTGTGGGCCCGAAGTCATTGAACCCCACTACTGCCCATGTGTTTTCCCCGCCACTGTACCCAAATGGTGTACCATGTGTTTCTATGGGCAAAAAGTCATTTTAATCCCCAAATGGCCATGTGTTTTCACCGCCACTGTACCCCAATGGTGTACCATGTGTTTCAGGGGCCCCAAAGTCATATAAATCCCCTATTTAACCATTAGCACTATTGATGTTTGTGTAATGAGGAAAGTATTTACTTAAAAAAAACCTTAAAAAAAAATATTATTTCACAATAAACACCATGTAAACCAAAAACCATTTACCCATATTAACATTTTAACATAAAAACATTCAAACATATCCCTAAAATAAAACCATTTGTAATGTACTCCACTTTTTTAACATTACAGATATGTCCGCCATCGATTTTATAACTGGACTGTTGGAAATGTATCGCGGACACGAATGCCTCTGGAAGGTGAAGGCCAAGGGGTATTCCGACAAAGTACTACGGAATGTGGCATTGGACAAGCTAGTGGCCTACTGCAGGCCCTTTGTATCCACAGCGGATAAAGAATGGGTTAAAATAAAATAAAAATCCAGAACCTGCGCACAGTGGTGGTCATTCCGAGTTGTTCACTCGCTGCTATTTTTAGCAGAATTGCTAATAGGTTAAAATCCAGCAGTTCTGCGCATGCGTATGCACCGCAGGGCGCACGCGCTAAGTAATTTCACACAAAACTATGCTATTTTACTCACGGGCGAACAAAGCTTTTCAGTCGCACTGCTGATCGGTGAGTGATTGACAGGAAAGGGGAGTTTCTGGGTGGTAACTGAGCGTTTTCTGGGAGTGTGCTAAAAAAACACTGGCGTGCCAGCAGAAAACGTAGGGGTGGCTGGGTAAACGGGGGAGTGGCTGGGGAAACGGGGGAGTGGCTGGCCGGACGTTGGGTGTGTTTGTGACGTCAAACCAGGAACTAAACGGACTGAGGTGATCGCAATCTAGGAGTAGGTCTGGAGCTACTTAGAAACTGCAAGGAAATACTTAATAGCAGAATTGCTAATCTTTCGTTAGCAATTCTGCTATGCTAAGATACACTCCCAGTGGGCGGCGGCTTTGCGTTTGCAATTCTGCTAAAAGTAGCTAGCGAGCGAACAACTTGGAATGACCACCAGTGTTCCTGAAAGAACACAAAAAAATTGAGCAGTCAAAAAGGTCGGGAGCAGGCTCGGACCAAATCTACAAAACCACGCTGTTCATATTGGACATTAGAAGTCTCAGGAGGCCCTCAATGTGTCCTGATACTTGGGGCAGATTCCATTACAGCTCGCGGTGTGCCTCTGTCTGTGATTACAGGCTCACTCACCTCCATAGGCTGTGAACAGAGGGGGTAATTCCAAGTTGATCGCAGCAGGAATTTAGTTAGCAATTGGGCAAAACCATGTGCACTGCAGGGGAGGCCAGATATAACATGTGCAGAGAGAGTTAGATTTGGGTGGGTTATTTTATTTCTGTGCAGGGTAAATACTGGCTGCTTTATTTTTACACTGCAAATTAGATTGCAGATTGAACACACCCCACCCAGATCTAACTCTCTCTGCACATGTTAAATCTGCCTCCCCTGCAGTGCACATGGTTTTGCCCAATTGCTAACTAAATTCCTGCTGCGATCAACTTGGAATTACCCCCAGAATCAGCTCCTGTGAGGTTGCGCTTCTGGTGACTTAATGGAATTTTTTTTTTTTGTAATGTAAGATTTTTCCTTGCAGTGAATGTATTCTGCACTTCTGGTGCAGGTTTATAGTTACGTCTGTAATATTTGCTCTGTTTCCCTGATATTGGGTAATCACAATTTCCAGATTATGCAATAGACAAACAGTGCTGCTGACAAATAACAAACTCTGTTTATTCTAATTCACTGAATACGTTTCCTGTGACCTGTAACACTTTGGTGCCTGGTGACCTGTGCACCTTCACACCTAACCATTCATTGTGTAATAGTCTCTGCTTGTTCAGACATGGCCCTAGTAGAGTAAACTTAATCTACCAGCCCAGTGCTTTAATAATCCCACATCACTTGGATTTGAACATTGAGATGGGGCCCTGCCTTGAATAATGGAGACTACTGTGCACCATTATATGAATTGATATTATTTAGTGGCGACACCCCTTTCCCGTGAAGCCACGCCCCTATATTTTTTGCGCGCGCCTACGGCGTGTACTGCCACCGGTTTTACGTTAAGCGGGGGGGGGGGGGGGGGGGGGGAGGGGGGTGCGCCGATGCCATTTCTTGCACACAGCGCTAAAATGTCTAGTTACGGCACTGTAAATATATACATACTATTGATATTGGTAAATTGTTAATCTGTTGTTGTATGTGTGTTAGATGTTTTCTTTCAGTTTTCGTCCACTTTAAGTCCAGGCTTTGATATTAAAATTATATTTATCTTCACCCTTTGAGCCTACACCAGAGGTTCTCAAACTCGGTCCTCGGGGGCCTACACAGTGCATGTTTTGCAGGTCTCCTCACAGAATCGCAAGTGAAATAATTAGCTCCACCTGTGGACCTTTTAAAATGTGTCAGTGAGTAATTAATACACCTGTGCACCTGCTGGGTTACCTGCAAAACATGCACTGTGTGGGCTCCCGAGGACCGAGTTTGAGAACCTCTGGCCTACACCCTTAGAGTTCTGCAACCTGAAATAATCAGCCAGGCTTAATCAGCCAACTATTTTCTAATATGAACTAATAAAAACATGTGTAAGGTATAGGTTCACTGATATCCCATTCACACCGCCTGAGACAGGTTGCACCCGGGAGCCTGCACGGGAGCGGCCATGGTGCGACCCGCCTCAGGCACCTTTCACACCGCAGTCAGCAGCCTTGGCATATTGTCAGGTTGCTGACGTCAGCGGTGACAAGCGAGGATTGCACTTGGAGATCACAGAGAGTGAACGGGAAAAATGTTGCATTGACCCGACTCCCTTTCACATCACACAGTGAGCCGGGTTGAACACGTGTTCAACCCTGCTCACGACCTGGGTTGAACACTGGGTCACACGACCTGGTATTTCAACCCTGGCACCTTTTACACCGCACATGAACTCGGGTTCACGGGTGGCGGTGTGAAAGGGGTATGATTAAAACCCCAGCCATTGCCCCACACCCACTGGGAGGAGGACAACACAAATCCCCCCAAATATCTAACAATGAAACAGGCTAAAGTCTGCTTATAACAGTAACTCCAGTTTACCTACGCAATAAAGACAGTGCTGTGCAATAGTATCCTAGTTCACTGTGCAGCTTATAGCCCAAATGTAAAGCACAACAGAATATGCCAGCACTTTTGTTATGTAAGCAGTTTACCAGGATAAAGCAGTTTTTGGAGCTCCTTTGAAAAACTCGCTACCATTGAGTGGTTTTCTCTACCTCAACATGCAATGGATGGTATTATTGTAAGCTGACTCTGTGATAGGTACAGTTACAACTGAGCCCAAATATCTTTCTATACATCAGAGCAAATCTAAGATATTGATGTAGATATTGATTGACTCTCTTTCTTTACTATTCTATTTCTTTTTTTTTTTTTGCTTATTACCCTCCTTCACTAGTTTGTCCCCATTTTTATTTTTTTTACTGTCTTCTTCGCCTCTTTCTCCCTCCATTGCCCAGCAAACTCTAACCCAGCTGATCCTCAAAAACACAGGAGATTAAGGGGTCTATTCATGAAACAGTGAAAAGTGTGGAGAAATGAGCCAGTGGAGAAGTTGCCCATGGCAACCAATCAGCATTGATGTAACATTTATAATTTGCATACTATAAAATTATACAGAGCAGCTGATTGGCTGCCATGGGCAACTTCTCCACTGGCTCACTTCTCCACACTTTTCACTGCTTCATGAACAGAACCCTAAGAAAAGGACTTTAGTTTCAGTTGATAAAATCCAAACAGACATCTGGGGCGAAATGTAATCATGGCCCAGAATTATCAAGCCTTGGAGAGTGATAAAGAACCAACCAATCAGCTCTTAACTTCCATGTCACAGGCTGTGTTTGAAAAATGACAGCAGCTGGTTGGCTAGCACTTTGGGGGTCATTCAAATCTGATTGCTGCTGTGCGTTTTTGCACAGCGGGCGATCAGGTACTAACTGTGCATGCGTATGCACCACAATGCACATGTGCGTCGCCCATCAACAACGGGCATCGCTGGTCGGCAACGGGATAGTGCGAAAAATCTGTTTGCACGGGCGTTCGCAAGGTGATTAACAGGAAGAGGCCGTTTGTGGGTGGAAACTGACCGTTTACTGGAAGTGTCCGGAAAAACACAAGCGTTTTCAGGGAGGGTGTGTGACGTCCGCTGCGGCCCCCGATCAGCCTGTTGTGATCGCACTGTAGGAGTAAGTCCTGGGCTGTGCACAGATTGCACAAAGTGGATTTTAGCAGCTCGGCGCACACAGGCAATCACACACTTGCACGGCTAATATACACTCCCCCCTGGAGGCGGCGACTATCTGAACGCAGGTCAGCAAAATTAGCAGCCCAGCGATCAGGTCTGAATGACCCCCTTTATCACCGTACTGTTTAGTCTGAGTTCAGCGGCCATGCGGAATACCGGACAAACTCAGACCTTTTTTTTAATGGGGCAATCATTTACAAAGCTGAACCATGCCTTGTAAATGATTGCCCCTTTAAAGACAGTCAGAGTTCGACCAGGATCCCGCACGCCGCTAAACTCGGACTTCATTGCATTCCGCCCCACACCTCTAAATGAATGAGCACGGCAAACCTAACTTCCAGCTAAATTGTGTTTTTGCACGTGATAAAAGAGCTTCCTGCCCTGCCCTCTGATAAAGCTGCCCTGCTGTGCAGCGACACGTTAGAAGGTTAGAGGTGTACTACGCTATTCCCGGTGGACGCTGAATATACACTTCATTGCCGCATGACATACTGGTGCCGGACCCACGGGTAATAACAACTATAGCCAGACACCACTGCCCTACAGAGCTCGGTTCATTTCAGCTGCCGTGGTCATCAGCTTGAGACGGAAGCGCTCGTACCTTCTAGAGCTCTCATTGCCCGTCACGTCTCCCATTGCCCAACAACTACTTCAAGCCGCAGTGCTGATTACAACACACCAAGGATTAATTTGGAGGCTACTAAGCCACTTATGGGCTCAGCGGTGAGATAACACATTTATATCTGGCTAAATTCATTCACCCAGGTGACATACCAGGGGATCTGGCAGACTGTATAAAAACTAGAGATGAGCGGGTTCGGTTCCCAGAGAACCGAACCCTACCGGACTTCGCTATCCGAGCCCGGATCCGAACTCAAGCCCGGCTTGGGTTTTCCCGCCTGACTCGGAAACCAGAACGAGGCAAAACGTCATCATCCCGCTGTCGGATTCTCACGTGTTTTGGTTTCTATATAAGGAGACGCGCGTCGCCGCCATTTTCACTGCAGCATTGGACAGTGTAGCAAGAGGACGTGTCTCCGTCCTCAGCGTCTGTGCAGGAGGGAAAGTGGGGTGGCAATTCCAGTGCTGTCTTGTGCTGCGCAGTCTAGTGTAATGTCTTAGGCTGCATCAGTCCAGTCACAGTGGTGGTGTCCTCTGCTGCCATATGTCCAGTGTAGTTGTATAAGTCCAGTCCAGTGGTGCTGTGTTGTCCTGCATCAGTACAGTAGTAGTATCTTGTGCTGCATCAGTCCAGTCACAGTGGTGGTGTCCTCTGCTTCCATATGTCCAGTGCTGCTGTATAAATCCAGTCCAGTGGTGCTGTTTTGTGCTGCATCAGTCCAGTGGTGATGTCTTATGCTGCATCAGTCCAGTCACAGAGGTGGTGTCCTCTGCTGCCATATGTCTAGTGCTGCTGCATAAGTCCAGTCCATTGCAGTGGTGCTGTGTTGTCCTGCATCAGTCCAGTGGTGGTGTCCCTGTGCTGCTGTATAAGTCGAATGATACTGCCGTATATGTCCAGTGATACTGCCATATATGTCCAGTGGTAATGCCATATAATTCCAGTGGTACTGCCGTATATGTCTAGTGCTGCTGCCGTATAAATCCAGTGGTACTGGCGTATAAATCCAGTCCAGTGATACTGCCATATATGTTCAGTGATACTGCCGTATATGTCCAGTGGTACTGCCGTATAAATCCAGTCCAATGATACTGCTGTATAAGTCCAGTGGTACTGCCATATAATTCTAGTGATACTGCCGTATATGTCCAGTGGTGCTGCCATATAATTCCAGTGATACTGCCGTATATGTCCAGTGGTGCTGCCATATAATTCCAGTGATACTGCAGTATATGTCCAGTGGTACTGCCATATAATTCCAGTGATACTGCTGTTCAATTCCAGTGGTACTGGCGTATAAATCCAGTGGTACTGGTGTATAAGTCCAGTGATACTGCTGTATAAATCCAGTCCAGTGGTACTGCCATATAATTCCAGTGATACTGCCAAATAATTCCAGTGATACTGCCGTATAAATCCAGTCCAGTGGTACTGCCGTATAAGTCCAGTGGTACTGCCGTATAATTCCAGTGATACTGCCGTATAATTCCAGTGGTTTTGGCATATAAATCTAGTGATACTGCCGTATAAATCCAGTCCATTGGTACTGCCATATAGTTCCAGTGGTACTGCCGTATAATTCCAGTGATACTGTTGTATAATTCCAGTGATACTGTCATATAATTCCAGTGATACTGCCATATATGTGCAGTGGTACTGCTGTATAAATCCAGTGGTACTGGTGTATAAATCCAGTCCAGTGATACTGCCGTATATATGTCCAGTGGTACTGCCATATAATTCCAGTGATACTGCCGTATATGTCCAGTGGTACTGCCATATAAGTCCAGTGGTACTGCTGTATAAATCCAGTGGTACTGGCGTATAAATCCAGTCCAGTGATACTGCAGTATAAGTACAGTGACACTGCCATCCAGTGATACTGCCATATAATTTCAGAGATACTGCCGTATAAATCCAGTGGTACTGCCGTATAAGTCCAATGGTACTGCCATATAAATTCAGTGGTACTGGCATATAAATCCAGTCCAGTGGTACCAGTCCAGTAGTGCTGCCATATAAGTTCAGTAGTGCTGTCCTGTGCTGTATATTATTTACTACAAATAAAGGAGTTATTAATATTTAATCCAAATAATGTTTTCAGGGAATGCCCTGTGTGGTGTAAAGGTACACTCTCCTGTGCTGCATATTGTTATATAACTCCAGAAAAATAATGGAGAACAAAAATTTGGAGTATAAAATAGGAAAAGATCAAGAACCACTTCTTCCTAGTGCCGCTGCTGATGCCGCTGCTGTTGTTGCTGCTGGGAGTTGATCGTCATCCCAGAGGGGAAGTCGGAAGACCACTTGTACTACTTCAACTAAGGAAATGACTGTCCAACAGTCCTTTGCGAGTAAGATGAAATATGACAGCAGTCATCCTATTGCAAAGTGGATAACTGAGGCCTTGACAGCTATGTTGGTGTTAGATGTGAATCTGGTATCTGCCATTAGTGCAGTGGGACTGGAGTGCCAAACCTAGATGGGCCAGGTGTTTGTGCCGCACACTTGTGTCGCTTAGCTTAGTCATACAGCCACCTTGGTGCACCTCTTTTGGCCTAAAAACAATATTGTGAGGTGTTCGGAATAGACTGGAAATGAGTGGAAATGAATGTTATTGAGTGTAATAATTCTGTAGGATCAAAATTACCTCCAAATTCTTTGATTTTAGCTGTTTTTATGTTTTTTTCAAAAATCATCCAGATCCAAAACCAAAACACGAAAGGGTGGTTTTGGCAAAACCAATCCAGATCCAAAACAAAAACATGGAACCAAAACACAAAACACGAAAAGTGCCCACCACACATCTCTAATAAAAACTGAATGCCGCCGCTGTTTCCCTATGGACGGCTGACCAAGCGGTAATATATCCAATACCACTGGACACCTAGTGCACTTAAGTTCTATTCATTTAGCGAATAGGCGGTTTCATTTTATTTAATTCTGTATTTCTTGAATTTATTCTGTGAGATATACCATGGTATTTTTATATGTCTGTTAAATGCATTTTATATTTATATATATATATATATATATATATATATATATAAATGCAGAGGTGCGGCACTCAAACTAAATAACGGACTCTTAGAACTGTGGTAAAGTTTGCATCAACATTTCAATATTTACATATTGTCATCTGGATAAGGTACAAAGAGCATAACAAACCTTTTATACATGTCCACCCCACGTGAAGTGCTGGCGTCAGGGCCGGGACCGCACACCCACCCCGCCGCCGCGCTGATTGGTGACGTCATCCACACTGGACCGTACACCTGTGCAACAAAACTTAACCATTCACCATACAAATGTGTGAGACACAAAGGCTACGAGAACTAGAAACATGAATCACTGACTAAGCGTAACACATTAAAAAGATACAAAGTTAATAAAGTCAAGCAGACATATCGGAACAGGATGCATAATTCATACCAAATGTATAGAGAAAAGAACAAGCCATAGAGAGCATTGCCCCTTTTTTTGTAGTGCAATATGGGCATGGCCACAGCAATGCTCTCTATGGCTTGTTCTTTTCTCTATACGGGGTGGGTGTGCGGTCCCGGCCCTGATGCCAGCACTTCACGTGGGGTGGACATGTATAAAAAGTATGTTATGCAACCCCAGGTGGTTTATACATTTTTATTAAATATCATTCATCTATACTCACTGTGACGGATGCAGCCATGCCGGCGTCACATCACGAATTTTTTGGCCAGCCTGTTCCTGCATTCAGTATGTAAGCCCAAGATGCAGGATATAACTGAGTGTGACCATCTATGGCCCACTACCTGCGTGCTCAATGGAGTGGTGTATCCCCTACTAATGTGGACATTAACAGGACAATATATTGTTAATTGCTGAACCTGTCATCTACTATATGTATTTAGGTAATTGCCCCTCTCTTTCTATAGTTGTGCCCCTCAGGCAATATCTTTCAAGCCCTGATTTGCTCCCTAAAAAATGCCTATGAAATGTATACGTGTGATTGTATTGTATTGCACTAGCGGGTGCAAGTGCTTGTTGTCAGGTTTGTGCCCAGCCAGGTAAGCTGTATAGGACACCTGGCTGTGTGATGTACAGGAAGTGCAGGGCTGACCCCTCTCTGTCACAACCCCCCCTTACAGGAAGCCACAATCAGCTAAAGAGGATGTGACATCACAAATGACTCCAAGGGGTTAACAGTGACTCATTTTATTATCCTCTTATGGTCCACCACCCATCACCATAATTACCTGTCCTTTCTTCTAACAGGGCTCTTTCTAGACTTAGTGACTCCAAAGCCACAGGGGGTCCCTTCGGTGTCCCTGGACACTTTTAAATATTAGGATTGAAAATCCCACCAATCAGGACACCCTGCCACATCACCAGGTGAGCAAAGCAGCATGGGAGTTTAGGAGGTTTCAAAAGAGCCCACAGAGAGATTGGAGAGGGATTCTGACTAGAGAACGCAGGCTGCTGCCAGGAGAATGTCCTGTCAGCCTGTGCGTGGATACCTGAGGCCCAGCAGGCGATAACGTAGCCAAGCGTATTGCTCCCACCGGAGCTATCCTAGGTAACTGGCTTACTGTAAGTGTGCCAGCAGGAGCTGGGTGATTTTTCCAGGTTACCCTACTCGCAAGAGTAGTGGGTTCACACAGGCCATGCGGCCGGGATCAGCAAGACAGACGTCATCACCCCATCCAGGAACCAGTTTCCGCCAGGAGTTGCCAAACGCAAGTATTTCCTGAGGTGGCTAGTGACTGTGTAGGGGCAGGAGTTGATGCTTTTATGTGGTTCTTTCTCTGATATAATCTTAACTATATTTTTTACTAATACTACCTGTAAATAATGTATAAAGTGGGGTTACGGATTTTCCTGTATAATTAGTGTGTATGAAAATAAAGGTGCGTTTTGTACCTTGCTATTGTGTCCTTACTGTGTGATATCAGAACTCGGTAGTGACCCTGGGGCGCCGTGCAGAACTGTAAACGCTGCCTTTCTCAAGGCGGAGATGAGCGATAGGTGAGAATAATGCACACATGAACTCGGGGTCCTCACACTCATTATTGTCATATGTATTATTAAGCGCTACCTTGGTATTATATACATTGTGCTTTTTGTTTTAAGAGATTGACAATACTCTTTCCCAGGTGGCTGCTGATATACATTATTGTATTAGCACTATTCAGTACAACACCTTGGGGGGTGTATTCAATTCCTGTCAGATCCTTTCCGACGGAAAGGATCTGACAGGTCAGTATTCAATCACTCGGCCAAACTCGACAGGTTTTTGCCGTTCCAACAATGGCAACCCGACTTTTTTAAAGTTGGATTGACATTGTTGGAAATAGGGCTAAAACCTGTCGAGTTTGGCTGCGCTTCTGACAAAATACGTGGATTCCGATAATCCATGTGTTTTCTGACAAGTCGGGAATTCCCGACTTGTCGGAAAAAAAACCAAACCAATTGAATAGGTCGGAAACACTTCCGACCTAAAACAGTTGGAAACTGCCGTCTTTCCGACAAGATAGCAGTTTCCGACAGGAACTGAATATACCCCTAAGACTACTTTTTGTTTTTTAATGCAGGGAGTCCCTTGCAACCTTATCACCATTCATCCTTTACTGTTGCTAACTCACTGTGTGCTTTCCTAAGGGTATCCGTATGATAGTCCAGATCACAGGGCAGCACTGCAATAGGGAGGCATTTGCCCAGCATTCTGTGCCCCTGGAGGGCAGCGTGGACCGGCTCTCTGGACTGGTAAGTATATCGGTCTGCTGGGGGGGTCCGAGGAACGTATGGGTAGTCGTGAAGGGGGGGGGGGGGGGGGGTAGTCAACCGGGCGGTAGTGGTTATGTTGGCAGGGGGTGGCACATGCGCACCAGGATATTGTGGTATTTTTTCTGAAAAATACCACAATGATGCTGCGGAGTGTCATCGCAAGGACAGAGCTTGATTGCAAGCTCTGTCCCTGCATGTGATAATTGATACATCCCTGCAATGTAATCAATTATCGAAGTGCCAGTTTGGGACAATTTTATCACCTGTCATCCGCATCCTGGATGCGGATGGTGATAAACAGGCCCCTTATTCTCCATCTACTTGGTGCCAGCCTCTCCTAAAGCTACTAGAGGTGCATAACTATCAGGCATCCTTCCTTATATACCACCGAGCTAATATGCTCAATAAAAACTCAGATTAGAGCCTGTTTAAAGCAACAAATCCCAGGTGGAACTTTCTATCTTTTGCAGCATTCTCTAAAATAACCAATATTGCTAATAATTCACTGATCATGTTTTTACTGTCTCATTGCAAAATCAGTTTGACATTCCCACTGCCTAAAAGCCCATTTTGCTTAGAAAGATACCATTTAGTGAAATGCTTTCTTTCCATGAGGTCTCTTGACCAAAGGCGTAGCGTGGAGACATGACACCTGGAGCAGGGTCATGTCACGGCACCCCCACCCACCACCACACACAAATACATACATAGATTCACACACACACACACACACACACACACACACACACACACACACACACACACACACACACACACACACACACACACAAATATACACACACAGATATACATAAATACACACACAGATATACATAAATACACACATATATACTAGAGATGAGAAGGTTCGTTGAGATCCGACCCCCCCCCCCCCTTCACGAACTTAACCTATTTTACACGGCTCCGAGGCAGCCTCGGATCTTCCCGCCTTGCTCGGTTAACCCGAACGCGGCCGAACATCATCATCCCGCTGTCGGATTCTCACAAGATTCGTATTCTATATAAAGAGCTGCGCGTCGCCGCCATTTTCACTCGTGCATTGGAGATTGAACGGAGAAAACGTGGCTACGTTCTCTCCCTGAAAAGCTCAGTATCTGTGCTCAGTGTGCTGCAAATATCTGTGCTCAGTGTGCTGCATTGTGGGGACCACCAGTATATAATTATAGTAGTAGTACAGTACAGTACAGTAGGCCATTGCTCTATCTTGCAGCTCCGTGTCAGACTCAGTTCTAGACAGTATCCTGACCATCAGTGCTCAATATCTGCTGCATTGTTGTGTGACCAGTATATATATATATATATAGTACAGTGCAGCATTTTGGTGACCAACAGTATATAGTTGTACAGTACAGTAGGCCATTGCTCTATCTTGCAGCTCCGTGTCAGACTCAGTTCTAGACAGTATCCTGACCATCAGTGCTCAATATCTGCTGCATTGTTGTGTGACCAGTATATATATATAGTACAGTGCAGCATTTTGGTGACCACCAGTATAGTAGTACAGTACAGTAGGCCATTGCTGTATCATTCAGCTCTGTGTCACTTCAAGTATACATATCTGTGCTGCATTGTTCTGAGTAGTATATAGTAGGATAGTGCAGCATTTAGGTGACCAACAGTATATAGTTGTACAGTACAGTAGTCCATTGCTGTATCTTGCAGCTCTGTGTCAAGTATACTATCCACATCTGTGCTGCATTGTTGTTGTGAGCAGTATATATTAAGACAGTGCAGCATTGTGGTGACCACCAGTATACATATACAGTAGTACAGTACAGTAGGCCATTGCTGTATCTTGCAGCTCTGTGTCAAGTATACTATCCATATCTGTGCTGCATTGTTGTTGTGAGCAGTATATAGTAAGACAGTGCAGCATTGTGGTGACCACCAGTAGTAGTACAGACAGTACAGTAGGCCATTACTTTTTATATATTACTGGCATATAATTCCACACATTAAAAAATGGAGAACAAAAATGTGGAGGGTAAAATAGGGATAGATCAAGATCCACTTCCACCTCGTGCTGGAGCTGCTGCCACTAGTCATGGCCGAGACGATGAAATGTCATCAACATCGTCTGCCAAGGCTGATGCCCAATGTCATAATAAGGACCATGTAAAATCCAAAAAACTAAAGTTCAGAAAAATGACCCAAAAATCTAAATTAAAAGCGTCTGAGGAGAAGCATAAACTTGCCAATATGCCATTTACGACACAGCTGAGGCCCTGGCCTATGTTCATGGCTAGTGGTTCAGCTTCACATGAGGATGGACGCACTCATCCTCCCGCTAGAAAAATGAAAATACTTAAGCTGGCAAAAGCACAGTGCGTTCTTCTAAATCACAAATCCCCAAGGAGAGTCCAATTGTGTCGGTTGCGATGCCTGACCTTCCCAACACTGGCCGGGAAGAGGTGGCTCCTTCCACCATTTGCACGCCCCCTGCAAGTGTTGGTAGGAGCACCCACAGTCCAGTTCCTGATAGTCAAATTGAAGATGTCACTGTTGAAGTACACCAGGATGAGGATATGGGTGTTGCTGGCGCTGAGGAGGAAATTGACAAGGAGGATTCTGATGGTGAGGTGGTTTGTTTAAGTCAGGCACCCAGGGAGACACCTGTTGTCCGTGGGATGAATATGGCCATTGACATGCCTGGTCAAATTACAAAAAAAATCACCTCTTCGTGTGGAATTATTTTAGCAGGTGTCAAGCCATGTGTTGCCTTTGTCAAGCTCTAATAAGTAGGGGTAAGGACGTTAACCACCTAGGAACATCCTCCCTTATACGTCACCTGGAGCGCATTCATCAGAAGTCATTGACAAGTTCAAAAACTTTGGGTGAAACTAAATCCCTTCCTCTTGTACCCAAGCTCCTGCAAACAACACCACCAACTCCCTCAGTGTCAATTTCCTCCTTAGACAGGAACGCCAATAGTCCTGCAGGCCATGTCACTGGCAAGTCTGACGAGTCCTCTCCTAACTGGGATTCCTCCGATGAATCCTTGAGTGTAACGCCTACTGCTGCTGGCGCTGCTGTTGTTGCTGCTGGGAGTCGATCGTCATCCCAGAGGGGAAGTCGGAAGACCACTTGTACTACTTCCAGTAAGCAATTAACTGTCCAACAGTCCTTTGCGAAGAAGATGAAATATCACAGCAGTCATCCTACTGCAAAGTGGATAACTCAGGCCTTGGCAGCTGTGTTGGTGTTAAACGTGTGTCCGTTATCCACCGTTAATTCACAGGGAATTAGAGAATTTCTTGAGGTAGTGTGTCCCCGGTACCAAATACCATCTAGGTTCCACTTCTCTAGGCAGGCGATACCGAGAATGTACACAGACGTCAGAAAAAGAGTCACCAGTGTCCTAAAAAATGCAGAAAAATGCAGTTGTACCCAATGTCCACTTAACAACAGACATGTGGACAAGTGGAGCAGGGCAGACTCAGGACTATATGACTGTGACAGCCCACTGGGTAGATGTATTGCCTCCCGCAGCAAGAACAGCAGCGGCGGCACCAGTAGAAGCATCTCGCAAACGCCAACTCGTTCCTAGGCAGGCTACACTTTGTATCACCGCTTTCCAGAAGAGGCACACAGCTGAAAACCTCTTACGGAAACTGAGGAAAATCATTGCAAAATGGCTTACCCCAATTGGACTCTCCTGGGGATTTGTGACATCGGACAACGCCAGCAATATTGTGCGTGCATTACATCTGGGCAAATTCCAGCACGTCCCATGTTTTGCACATACATTGAATTTGGTGGTGCAGAATAAAAAAAAAAGACAGGGGCGTGCAGGAGATGCTGTCGGTGCTCCAGTCTTCGGCATTCAGCCACCATGTGCCGAACACTGGAGCACCAGCAAACACTCTTGAACCTGCCTCTCCATCAACTGAAGTAAGAGGCGGTAACGAGGTGGAATTCAACCCTCTATATGCTTCAGAGGATGGAGGAGCAGCAAAAGGCCATTCAAGCCTATACATCTGGCCACGATATAGGCAAAGGAGGGGGAATGCACCTGACTCAAGCGCAGTGGAGAATGATTTCAACATTGTGCAAGGTTCTGCAACCCTTTGAACTTGCCATACGTGAAGTCAGTTCAGACACTGCCAGTCTGAGTCAGGTCATTCCCCTCATCAGGCTTTTGCAGAAGAAGCTGGAGAGATTGAAGGAGGAGCTAAAATGGAGCGATTCCGCTAGGCATGTGGGACTTGTGGATGGAGCCCTTAATTTGCAAGGAAAAGGCTAAGAATTCCGAGCCCACCCGCTGGCAGTGATGCAGGGCAGTCTGGAGCGAATGCTGACATCTGGTCCGGCCTGAAGGACCTGCCAATGATTACTGACATGTCATCTACTGTCACTGCATATGATTCTGTCACCATTGAAAGAATGGTGGAGGATTATATGAGTGACCGCATCCAAGTAGGCACGTCAGACAGTCCGTACGTATACTGGCAGGAAAAAGAGGCAATTTGGAGGCCCTTGCACAAACTGGCTTTATTTTACCTAAGTTGCCCCCCTTCCAGTGTGTACTCTGAAAGAGTGTTTAGTGCAGCCGCTCACCTTGTCAGCAATCGGCGTACGAGGTTACTTCCACAAGATGTGGAGAAGATGATGTTCATCAAAATTAATTATAACCAATTCCTCCATGGAGACATTCACCAGCAATTGCCTCCAGAAAGTACACAGGGACCTGAGATGGTGGATTCCAGTGGGGACGAATTAATACTTTGTGAGGAAGGGGATGTACACAGTGAAAGGGGTGAGGAATTGGAGGATGATGATGAGGTGGACATCTTGCCTCTGTAAAGCCAGTTTGATCAAGGAGAGATTGATTGCTTCTTTTTTTGGTGGGGGCCCAAACCAACCAGTCATTTCAGTCACAGTCGTGTGGCAGACCCTGTCGCTGAAATGATGGGTTTGTTAAAGTGTGCATGTCCTGTTTATACAACATAAGGGTGGGTGGGAGTGCCCAAGGACAATTCCATCTTGCACTTCTTTTTTTTAAATCTTTGCATCATGTGATGTTTGGGGCTAATTTTTTTAAGTGCCATCCTGTCTGACACTGCAGTGCCACTCCTAGATGGGCCAGGTGTTTGTGCCGGCCACTTGGGTCGCTTAGCTTAGTTATCCAGCGACCTCAGTGCAAATTTTAGGACTAAAAATAATATTGTGAGGTGTGAGGTGTTCAGAATAGACTGGAAATGAGTGGAAATTATGGTTATTGAGGTTAATAATACTATGGGATCAAAATTACCCCCAAATTCTATGATTTAAGCTGTTTTTGAGGGGTTTTTGAAAAAAAAACACCCAGAATCCAAAACACACCCGAATCCGACAAAAAAAATTTCAGGGAGGTTTTGCCAAAACACGGCCGCGGAACCGAATCCAAAACCAAAACACAAAATCCAAAAAATTTCCGGTGCACATCTCTAATATATACACACAGACATACATAAACACACACATATACTCACACATACTGTATACAAAGATATATATACACAAACACACACATACACGTATACACATTAGCACACTGACATACTGTATACCCACAAACACATTTACACACATATACACATAAACACACAGTATACACAGCAGTGACGTGCGGTGGGGTGAGGCAGGTGAGGCAGAGCCTTTCCTGCCTTACTAACGTTTGTACCAACGTTTTGAGTGTATAAAGTATATGGAAAATACAAAGAATTTGTTTGAAATATCTTCTTTGCATTATTCTAATAATTTTTATAGCCAAAACTCTGGAGTCAAAAATTTTTGGCAGGTGATTATGTTTTCCGCACATCTCTGATTAACACTAACCAAATTTGCAGGAGTTTATACTGCTGCACCTGTGTATAATGCCCAGATGTACCCTTTGGCTCATATATTGCATGTAAATCTGGCTCTGGTACTAGCCAGTGGCTCCTAAGCCATTTAGCTCACCGCACGTCCCTGATACACAGACATAAACACACAGTATACACAGACATAAACACACAGTATACACACATTAATTCTCACCAAGAGGGCAGCAGCAGGGCAGCAGCTCCTCGTTCCAGCCTGGAGGGGCGGAACTTCTATGTGATTGACAGGCTGGACCTCCGTGGGTAGAAGGAAAGGACAGAGGAGAGGGAAGGGGTGGCCACCACACTGCCTGCATGTTCCAGATCACTGAATGCAGATCACTGACAGCCAGGAAAGTTCTTCTGACAAGCCTTCAAACCTCCCCTCTTCCCTAAATACTAGTGATGAGCGAGGTTCGGTTTTACTCGGTTTTACTCGGTTCTCAAAACGGCATCTTATTGGCTATCCAAAACACGTGACATCCGTGAGCCAACAAGATGCCGTTTTGAGAACCGAGTAAAACCGAGTAAAACCGAATCCGCTCATCACTACTAAATACACACCACACTGCACTGCTCTGCACTGGACTCTCTGCACTTTGGAATCAGTGATATGCAACATGCAGGCAGTGTGGTGGCCACCCCTTCCCTCTCTTCTAGTCATCTCCTCCTACCTCTGCCAGAGATCCCGGCTCTCAGCTGTGCAGTGAGCCGGCGCCTTCCGTCCCCAGCGGCGCCTGGAGCTCAAGCTCCACTTGTTCCACCCTCCGTACGCCCCTGCTCTTGACACTCTCTGGACAATAAGTTTGAGAGATGACAAACTTTCATCCATGGCGGTATGTACAAAACATTTCCTTATATCCCGCCATCATAAAAATATTGCCATCTCCTTTGAGGAACTATGCCTCGGCCCTTGGCCAAAACATCATGGGGGTAGATTTGCTATTCAGCGGTTAGTCAGTGACTTTCACTAAAATAAAGCTGCAACAGAAATAAATTCTAAATCAGCAGCTCATTGGATAATCTGCTGTCCCCCAACCCAGTTTTTCTCTTTTCTCCTTTATAGTTGTTTATTGATATTTATTTATATACTGTAGCGCCAACATGTAGCGCCTTTGCTATGGAGAATAAACATACAGCAACTGCCGTGACGGCGCTTAAAAATAATGACGTCTTCTTCGGTGGGCTCCCAACAATAGGTAATAAATTATCGTTATCATCATCAATATTATTCATTTTGTATTTTCCATTTGTCTATTTAAATATTATTTAGACATTAAATTCAAGGAAAGTGACAGAAAATCACAAATTTAACAAACATGCGCGATAAATGATTTTGTTTTAATCTTTGAAAATCATCTCTTTAAACAAGTCTTTATTTGAAGTGGTCATAAAAGATTTGTGAATCAATTTACTGAAAATCTTACTATTGCATAAAAATTAGGATAATAAATTCAGGGAAGTCCGCTATAGCACACAAATAGTTTTATTTGCACATATTAGTGGCTTTTTATTTTTTTGACGCTATGTAAATTTGAGGGCGATAAGGTCTGCAAACGTTCAGATATATATGTTTTGCTACATGGTTTATCATTGAAACAACCAACCGAAATCATCAAATATGTGCATCGCAGTTGCACGTTTCTGCGCACACATTCTTAATCTTTTCTTCCTCTTCATATCCTTCCTCTTCTGAGTCGCAGAGATCCTTCATTGTTGGACATTCTTCATAATCATCCTCATAGGGGCAAGGGTTAGCTAAAATCAACCAAAGCGGAAGTTAGGTAAATCTGAAACATTTTACAATGAAGGTTATACACTTTTGGATTTTATGGAGGGTAGGTGTAAGAAGACGGATACAACCTTAATGAAAATATTAATTTATTGTTCCTCAGTTTTGGAACTCTGAAAAGTTTTGCCATTTTATACAGTATATCCTAAAAGTTCCTTGGAGACCTTTGCCATGCCCCGTATGTACAGTAGCTGTCACTGGACTGGAAAGTATCACTAGAAAATTGCTGATGGACATGCTGCAGCTGAAGTGCCAAAGGAGAAGATGGATCTTATTGATGTATTAAATAATGTGTTATCCCTAGCACTAGCTGCACTACATAGGTACAAATGTATTACCTACCAGCAACACTCCCCTCCTACCAGACACACATCCCTCCTAACAGACACATATCCCTCCTACCAGACACATCCCACCTACCAGACACACATCCCTCCTGCCAGTAACACATCCCTCCTACCACTAACACATCCCTCCTACCAGACACACATCCCTCCTACCAGACACACATCCCTCCTGCCAGTAACACATCCCTCCTACTGGTAACACACCTTTCCTACCGGTAACACAACCCTCCTACCAGACCCCCCCCCCCCATCCTACCAGTAACTCTTCCCTCCTACAAGATACACATCACTCTTACCAGACACACATCCCTCCTACCAGACACACATCCCTCCTACCAGACACACAACCCTCCCACTAGACACACATCCCTCCTACCAGTAACACATCCCTCCTACCAGTAACACATCCCTCCTACCAGTAACAAATCCCTCCTACCAGTCACACATCCCTACTGCCAGTAACACATCACTCTTACCAGTAACACATCCCTAATACCAGTAACTTATCCCTCCTACCAGACACATATGCCCCCTACCAGACACATATGCCTCCTACCAGTAACACATTCCTCCTACCAGTAACACATCCCTCCTACCAGACACACATCCCGCCTGCACAGTAACACATCCCTCCTACTGGTATCACACCCTTCCTACCGGTAACACAACCCTCCTACCAGACCCCCCCCCCCATCCTACCAGTAACTCTTCCCTCCTACCAGACACGCATCACTCTTACCAAACACACATCCCTCCTACCAGACACACATCCCTACCACTACACACATCCCTACCACTACACACATCCCTCCTACCAGACACACAACCCTCCAACTAGACACACATCCCTCCTGCTAGACACACTTCCCTCCTACCAGTAACACAGCCCTCCTACCAGTATCAAATCCCTCCTAACAGGCACACATCCCTCCTGCCAGTAACACATCCATCCAACCAGACACACGTCCTTCCTACCAGACACACATCCCTCTTACCATTAACACATCCCTAATACCAGTAACTTATCCCTCCTACCAGACACATATCCCCCCTACCAGACACATATCCCTCGCCCCAGTAACACATTCCTCCTAACAGTAACACATCCCTCCTACCAGACACACATCTCTCCTACCAAACACACATCCCGCCTACTAGACACATGTTCCTCCTACCAGGCACACGTCCCTCCTACCAGTAACACATCCCTCCTAGCAGTAACACATCCCTCTTACCAGACACACATCCTTCTACCACACACATCTCTCCTACCAGAAACACATCCCTCCTACCAGACACACATCCCTCCTACCAGTTACACATCCCTCCTACCAATAACACATCCCTCCTACCAGACACACATCCTTCCTACCAGACACACGTCCCTCCTACCAGACACACGTCCCTCCTACCAGACACACGTACCGCGTACCACACACACGTTCCTCCTACCAGACACACGTTCCTCCTACCAGACACACGTCCCGCCTACCAGACACACGTCCCTCCTACCAGACAAACGTCCCTCCTACCAGTAACACGTACCGCCTACCAGACACACGTCCCTCCTACCAGTAACACATCCCTCCTATCAGACACACATCCTTCCTACCAGTAACACATCCCTCCTATCAGACACACATCCCTTCTACCAGACACACATCCCTCCTACCAGACACATCCCTCCTACCAGACACACGTCCCTCCTACCAGACACATGTCCCTCCTACCAGACACACGTCCCTCCTACCAGTAAAACGTCCCTCCTATCAGACACATATCCTTCCTACCAGTAACACATCCCTCCTATCAGACACACATCCCACCTACCAGACACACATCCCTCCTATCAGACACACATCCCTTCTACCAAACACACGTCCCTCCTACCAGACACACGTCCCTCCTACCAGAAAAAGGTCCCTCCTACCAGACACACGTACCGCCTACCAGACACACGTCCTACCAGTAACACATCCCTCCTATCAGACACACATCCTTACTACCAGTAACACATCCCTCCTACCAGACAAACATCCCTTCTACCAGACACACATCCCTCCTATCAGACACACATCCCTTCTAGCAGACACACATCCCTTCTAGCAGACACACATCCCTCCTATCAGACACACATCCCTTCTACCAGACACACATCCCTCCTACCAGTAACACATCCCTTCTACCAGTAACACATCCCTCCTACCAGACACACATCCCTCCTATCAGACACACATCCCTCCTACCAGACACACATCCCTTCTACCAGACACACATCCCTCCTATCAGACACACATCCCTCCTATCAGACACACATCCCTCCTACGAGACACACATCCCTCCTACCAGACACACATCCCTTCTACCAGACACACATCCCTGCTACCAGACACACATCCCTTCTATCAGACACACATCCCTCCTACCAGTAACACATCCCTTCTACCAGTAACACATCCCTCCTACCAGACACACATCCCTTCTAGCAGACACACATCCCTCCTATCAGACACACATCCATCCTATCCAACACACATCCTTCCTACCAGACACACATCCCTTCTAGCAGACACACATCCCTCCTATCAGACACACATCCCTCCTATCAGACACACATCCCTTCTAGCAGACACACATCCCTCCTACCAGACACACGTCCTTCCTATCTGACACACATCCTTCCTATCAGACGCACATCCCTCCTATCCGACACACATCCTTCCTATCAGACACACATCCCTCCTACCAGACACATATCCCTCCTAGCAGACACATATCCCTCCTACCAGACACACGTCCTTCCTATCTGACACACATCCTTCCTATCAGACACACATCCCTCCTATCCGACACACATCCTTCCTATCAGACACACATCCCTCCTACCAGACACACGTCCCTCCTACCAGTAACACATCCCTCCTATCTGACACAAATCCCACCTACCAGACACACATCCCTCCTATCAGTAACACATCCATCCTACCAGTAACACATCCCTCCTATCTGACACACATCCCACCTACCAGACACACATCCTTCCTACCAGTAACACATCACTCCTATCAGTAACACATCCCTCCTATCAGTAACACATCCCTCCTATCAGACACACATCCTTCCTATCAGACACACATCCCTTCTACCAGACACACATCCCTCCTACCAGACACACATCCCTCCTACCAGACACACATCTTTCCTACCAGACACACATCCCTCCTACCAGACACACATCCCTTCTACCAGACACACATCCCTCCTATCAGACACACATCCCTCCTATCAGACACACATCCCTCCTACCAGTAACACATCCCTCCTATCAGACACACATCCTTCCTATCAGACACACATCCCTTCTAGCAGACACACATCCTTCCTGTCAGACACACATCCCTCCTATCAGACACACATCCCTCCTACCAGTAACACATCCCTCCTATCCGACACACATCCTTCCTACCAGTAACACATCCCTCCTATCAGACACACATCCTTCCTATCAGACACACATCCCTCCTACCAGACACACATCCCTCCTACCAGTAACATATCCCTCCTATCTGACACACATCCCTTCTAGCAGACACACATCCCTTCTAGCAGACACACATCCCTCCTACCAGACACACATCCCTTCTACCAGACACACATCCCTCCTATCAGACACACATCCCTTCTACCAGACACACATCCCTCCTATCAGACACACATCCCTCCTATCAGACACACATTCCTCCTACCAGTAACACATCCCTCCTATCAGACACACATCCTTCCTATCAGACACACATCCCTTCTATCAGACACACATCCTTCCTATCAGACACACATCCCTCCTATCAGACACACATCCCTCCTACCAGTAACACATCCCTCCTATCCGACACACATTCTTCCTACCAGTAACACATCCCTCCTATCAGACACACATCCTTCCTATCAGACACACATCCCTCCTACCAGACACACATCCCTCCTACCAGTAACATATCCCTCCTATCTGACACACATCCTTTCTAGCAGACACACATCCCTTCTAGCAGACACACATCCCTCCTACCAGACACACATCCCTTCTACCAGACACACATCCCTCCTATCTGACACACATCCCTCCTATCAGACACACATCCCTTCTATCAGACACACATCCCTCCTACCAGTAACACATCCCTCCTACCAGTAACACATCCCTCCTACCAGACACACATCCTTCCTATCAGACACACATCCCTTCTAGCAGACACACATCCTTCCTATCAGACACACATCCCTCCTATCAGACACACATCCCTCCTACCAGTAACACATCCCTCCTATCCGACACACATCCTTCCTACCAGTAACACATCCCTCCTATCAGACACACATCCTTCCTATCAGACACACATCCCTCCTACCAGACACACATCCCTCCTACCAGTAACATATCCCTCCTATCTGACACACATCCCTCCTATCTGACACACATCCCTCCTATCTGACACACATCCCTCCTACCAGACACACATCCCTCCTAGAGGTAACACATCCCTCCTATCAGACACGCATCCTTCCTATCAGTAACACATCTCTCCTACAAGTAGCACATCCCTCCTATCAGGCACACATCCCACCTACCAGACACACATACCTCCTACCAGACAAACGTCCCTCCTATCAGACACACATCCCTTCTACCAGACACACATCCCTCCTATAAGACACACATCCCTCCTACCAGACACACATCCCTCCTATCAGACACACATCCCTCCTACCAGACACACATCCCTCCTACCCGACACACATCCCTCCTATCAGTAACACATCCCTCCTATCAGACACACATCCCTTCTAGCAGACACACATCCCTTCTACTAGACACACATCCCTCCTACCAGATACACATCCCTCCTACCAGACACACGTCCCTCCTACCAGACACGCATCCCTTCTAGCAGACACACATCCCTCCTACCAGACACATATCCCTCCTATCAGACACACATCCCGCCTACCAGACACACATCCCTCCTACCAGACACACATCCCTCCTATCAGACACACATCCCTCCTACCAGTAACACATCCCTCCTATCCGACACACATCCTTCCTACCAGTAACACATCCCTCCTATCAGACACACATCATTCCTATCAGACACACATCCCTCCTACCAGACACACATCCCTCCTACCAGTAACACATCCCTCCTATCTGACACACATCCCTCCTACCAGACAAACATCCCTCCTATAGGTAACACATCCCTCCTATCAGACACGCATCCTTCCTATCAGTAACACATCCTTCCTATCAGTAACACATCCCTCCTATCAGTAACACATCCCTCCTATCAGACACACATCCCTTCTACCAGACACACGTCCCTCCTATCAGACACACGTCCCTCCTATCAGACACACATCCCTCCTACCAGACACATATCCCTCCTACCAGACACACATCCCTCCTACCAGTAACACATCCCTCCTATCAGACACACATCCCTTCTAGCAGACACACATCCCTTCTACCAGACACACATCCCTCCTACCAGACACACGTCCCTCCTACCAGACACACGTCCCTCCTACCAGACACACATCCCTTCTAGCAGACACACATCCCTCCAACCAGACACACATCCCTTCTAGCAGACACACATCCCTCCTACCAGACACACGTCCCTCCTACCAGTAACACATCCCTCCTATCCGACACACATCCTTCCTACCAGTAACACATCCCTCCTATTAGACACACATCCTTCCTATCAGACACACATCCCTCCTATCTGACACACATCCCTCCTACCAGACACACATCCCTCCTATCTGACACACATCCCTCCTACCAGACACACATCCCTCCTACAGGTAACACATCCCTCCTATCAGACACGCATCCTTCCTATCAGTAACACATCCCTCCTACCAGTAACACATCCCTCCTATCAGACACACATCCCACCTACCAGACACACATCCCTCCTACCAGACACACGTCTCTCCTACCAGACACACATCCCTCCTACCAGACACACATCCCTCCTACCAGACACACATCCCTCCTACCAGTAACACATCCCTCCTATCAGACACACATCCTTCCTATCAGACACACATCCCTCCTACCAGTAACACATCCCTCCTATCTGACACACATCCCTCCTACCAGACAAACATCCCTCCTATAGGTAACACATCCCTCCTATCAGACACGCATCCTTCCTATCAGTAACACATCCTTTCTATCAGTAACACATCCCTCCTACCAGTAACACATCCCTCCTATCAGACACACATCCCTTCTACCAGACACACGTCCCTCCTATCAGACACACGTCCCTCCTATCAGACACACATCCCTCCTACCAGACACATATCCCTCCTACCAGACACACATCCCTCCTACCAATAACACATCCCTCCTATCAGACACACATCCCTTCTAGCAGACACACATCCCTTCTACCAGACACACATCCCTCCTACCAGACACACGTCCCTCCTACCAGACACACGTCCCTCCTACCATACACACGTCCCTCCTACCAGACACACATCCCTTCTAACAGACACACATCCCTCCTACCAGACACACATCCCTTCTAGCAGACACACATCCCTTCTAGCAGACACACATCCCTCCTACCAGACACACGTCCCTCCTACCAGTAACACATCCCTCCTATCTGACACACATCCTTCCTACCAGTAACACATCCCTCCTACCAGACACACATCCCTTCTAACAGACACACATCCCTTCTACCAGACACACATCCCTTCTAACAGACACACATCCCTCCTACCAGACACACATCCCTTCTAGCAGACACACATCCCTCCTACCAGACACACGTCCCTCCTACCAGTAACACATCCCTCCTATCCGACACACATCCTTCCTACCAGTAACACATCCCTCCTATCAGACACACATCCTTCCTATCAGACACACATCCCTCCTACCAGACACACATCCCTCCTACAGGTAACACATCCCTCCTATCAGACACGCATCCTTCCTATCAGTAACACATCCTTCCTATCAGTAACACATCCCTCCTACCAGTAACACATCCCTCCTATCAGACACACATCCCACCTACCAGACACACATCCCTCCTACCAGACACATCCCTCCTACCAGACACACATCCCTCCTACCAGACACATCCCTCCTACCAGACACATCCCTCCTACCAGACACACATCCCTCCTACCAGACACACATCCCTCCTACCAGTAACACATCCCTCCTATCAGATGCACATCCCTCCTACCAGACACACATCCCTCCTACCAGACACACATCCCTCCTACCTGTAACACATCCCTCCTACCAGACACACATCCCTCCTACCAGACACACATCCCTCCTACCAGACACACATCCCTCCTACCAGACATACATCCCTCCTACCAGACACACATCCCTCCTATCTGACACACATCCCTCCTACCAGACACACATCCCTCCTACCTGTAACACATCCCTCCTACCTGTAACACATCCCTCCTATCAGACATACATCCCACCTACCAGACACACATCCCTCCTACCAGTAACATATCTCTCCTACCAGTAACACATCGTTCCCACCTGAAATTATTCCACAATCAAGATAAATAAGGGTGGCGGCCATGTGGGACATTTTTATGGGAAGGTTGTGGCCATGCAAGGGTGCATAAAGAGCATTTGACATTTTTGGTCATTTATTCCTGGATAGGAATGTAACGTAATAGACAAATGTACAATAAGGGTTGGAGTTTTGTAACACCCTTCTAGGTAAACAATAGGAACACTTACTACACAATCCATTACTGCAAGCATGGGTGCAGTTGGCACAAAGTTCTCCCGTTGTGTAGGGAACAAAAAGTGAATTTTTCTCGTTTCCTCTGCAATAAAAAAACATAATGTAAGTAAAGAAACAATTGCCATCTATGTTACATTTGTGATGTTATCAGCATCTTGCATCTGTTTATCTGTCTGAGCATAGCTGGGCAGGTGAAGGCCCCACCACTGTGGGCCAACATTTCTGTGTCTCCTCATTAAAATATTTAGTTATTGTCTGATGGTGTGGAAGATGTCAGTGGTGCGTCTTTGGGGCTAAATCATGTGTGGTTGGAGCTACTATCACTTCCTTGGAAGCAGCAGTGATAGCGCTGTATGGTTATGCAGCAGGAGGAGTCTATTACATGCAGAAACCCGGCCGCTGGAACTGCTCAAACTAGGCCAAGATGTCTGCATCCTAAGTCGCAGACCCTGGGTTCAGCACGTTATCCAGATACCCACTAACTGAAATATTCTGAAAACCGGAATATTTTAGCCCTGTAGTGATATCATAAAGCGGCCAATCACAGACAGATGAGGGAGTGACTATGCAGCCATTCCCTCACCGTCGCTACTCCCAGGATCTGCCGCCGATCTTCTGACTCTGCTAGGGTTACTAGGATTAACGATGACTGCCTGATGGTGATATGATGCTGTGTCACAGGTGCAGCAGCGGATACTAGAAGCCCAGCTGCTGCGTAAGGAAGCAGTGGCTGTGTGATTAGCGGCCAACTCAGGCCTGATATATGTGTGTGTGTGTTTACAATGTGACCAGTCTTGCCACACACAGAGAGCGGGGCTGGCCAATTGGTATACAGTAGCCTCACAGCTCTCTATTCACCCGCCTAGTTTGTGGAGGTTTCAACTGGGCCGATAGTGACTCGGCTACCGGGCAGCTGTAGTACAGTGACAGACTGCAGGCTAATCAGAGTGCAGCCCATTACTGCTAATGGGATGCGGTCAGGTGACCGGTGCCCGGGATTCCTGTTAACTCACTGCTGAAATGCAGAGTCTTGCTACGACTGGAAGACATATCCCTTCTGCCCCAGCATCCTGTGTATATACCCTGCTTACATGTTATGTGCTGCAGAATCCCATATAAGGGGCCTGGATGAATACCAGTCAGCAGAGCATGTTGCATGTTTTCACGCTGCGCATGGACTGGAAATGAGCGTCACCTAGTATTTGGTAGTTACAAGTGGCCACTGAAAATAATGGCTTACAGTATACCAAGCTTACACAGGGGGTAGGTGCACTGCAATATGCAGATCCCACAGTGCTGTACAGCAGATTTCTATCCAACCCTTCATCAGGCCCAATATACTCTCAGAATTAACAGAATAAGACAATTCTTATCACATATTACAAAAATAATGATTCAAATGTATTATATATCTTCACTGCCAGAGCCGGCCCTAACTAATATGATGCCCTAGGCAAGATTTTGGATCGTGCCCCCTAGCACCACCGCTATTTCCACCTCTGACCCAGTACCCCTTTCCCAGCACCATCACCCCTAATGTCGGGGGCCTTTTTTTGCTTTAAATGCATCTTATTAGTGTTGCTATGTGACTAGGATGCACAAGCAGCTTCTGCTGATTAAAATGATATGCTGCATACCTATATTCTGTATGCGACTGTATCTGCATACGAAATGCTATGTTACAGTGATTTCCAGGAATACACTGTAACGTAGCATTTCGTATGCAGATACAGCCACAGTCGCATACAGCATATAGGCATGCTGCATATCATTTTAATCAGCAGAAGCTGCTTGTGCCCCTATGCATTTGCCTAGTTTACCTATGCCTAGGGCCGGCTCTGTTCATGGCAATGGATTATACAGTACATAGATGTATCAGAGAGCATAACACTGAACTGCCAGGCCCCCTCGTAAAATTCAGGTTGGGGAGTCCACTCTGGAGGACTCCACGCATCTTCTTACCAACCCGTGGGGCTGGCCTATGCTCAGTGAGCCTTTCCTTCTGAAAGAGCAGAGTGGGGACATACAGAGTGCCAGGATCGCCTAGGACCCCTCCCCACCTGGGCTGGCCCGGCAGTGGTTAGTGGACACATGATATCAATGCCACAGTATTAAGAAGACATTGGGTTACTTACGCTGGGCAGTATTGACAAACATAATAGTACCGTAAGGCTTTATCCTTACACATGAACGATGCACAGCCTACCATCCACGTTTTATACCAGGATAACTGAAAGAATAAAGAAACAAAATGAGAGGTGATTAAACTGGTGTTTATGGAAGTCAAGTGAATGGCCCTGACTCAGAGATGTATGCGTCAGCTGTAGCTGCTGTGCTACAATCTGTAAAGGCAGCAGGAGGCGTTTGTAGTAGAACGACAGCCGCTGCCAGCTTATGTGATCTGCTGATGCATCCGAAGACGCAGCGTCAGGTCATCCGCTTTAACATCGGTCATCTAAGTAAGCCTCAGGTTCCTTAGGATGGCCATGAATGTCACCCTGCTGAAGCCAGTAAAGCTACACTCGAGGGCACAGCCACTGGCCTTGCCAACCCAGCAAACAGGGCCAGCATGCCGTCGATTTATGCAATGTTGCCCAGTAATTAATTCCTGCGCGGCATTTGGGGCACGGCAAGTAACATTGCAGCCCCATTATCTGTACAATGTGCTGTTCGGCTTCTGAACACATCAGGTCTGTGTACATCTCTGAATCAGGCCCCAATGTCAATGCAAAACTCACAATTTCAGTTAAAAGAGATGGCGACTATCAATAAACACTGCGCTTAAGTATTTAAACACTCAGATTACAGATTACAAATGGCAGGGCTAAGCTGGATGGAGACACGTCCGTGTCTGCTACTATTGGCGCTCGTACGTCTGCGACGTTATGCAGATTCCACTACAAAGCCTTTTCCTGGTGGAAATCCATAAGTCGGAACGTGCAAGGAATGTCAGCGCCCGAAAGCGCTTTGGCTGCACCATTGGTCGTCACCAGCCCTGTGGTAGTTGCAGTCTCTTTGTCCGAGTATGGCCTTCTATGTGTATGGTTGAGTGGGTGAGTGTCTATGTATGCAACCTCTTTCACCGACACACCCACGCTACTTCCATAATTACAGTATCTCCATGCGTGCACTAAGCCACCTGACTGTCCCCACCCAGGAACACCCTCACACGTGTCTGGGACCATGCGATACCCACGTGCCTTGATTGCCGCTCCTACTCTGTGTGCACAATGGCCCTCATTCTGAGTTGTTCGCTCGTTATTTTTCTTTGCATCGGAGCGATTAGTTGCAAACTGCGCATGCGCAATGTTCGCAGTGCGGCTGCGCCAAGTAAATTTACACAAAAGTTTGGTATTTCTCTAACGTCCTAGTGGATGCTGGGAACTCCGAAAGGACCATGGGGAATAGCGGGCTCCGAAGGAGGCTGGGCACTCTAGAAAGATTTAGGACTACCTGGTGTGCACTGGCTCCTCCCACTATGACCCTCCTCCAAGCCTCAGTTAGATTTTGTGCCCGGCCGAGGTTGGATGCACACTAGGGGCTCTCCTGAGCTCTTAGAAGAAAGATAGTCTTAGGTTTTTTATTTTCAGTGAGACCTGCTGGCAACAGGCTCACTGCAGCGAGGGACTAAGGGGAGAAGAAGCGAACTCGCCTGCTTGCAGCCGGATTGGGCTTCTTAGGCTACTGGACACCATTAGCTCCAGAGGGATCGACCGCAGGCCCAGCCTTGATGTTCGGTCCCGGAGCCGCGCCGCCGTCCCCCTTACAGAGCCAGAAGCAAGAAGATGGTCCGGAAAATCGGCGGCATGAAGACATCAGTCTCCACCAAGGTAGCGCACAGCACTGCAGCTGTGCGCCATTGCTCCTCTCACACTTCACACTCCGGTCACTGAGGGTGCAGGGCGCTGGGGGGGGCGCCCTGAGGCAGCAATAAAAACACCTTGGCTGGCAAAAATACCTCAATATATAGCCCCAGGGGCTATATATGAGGTAAATACCCCTGCCAGAATCCAGAAAAAGCGGGAGAATAGGCCGCGGAAAAGGGGCGGAGCTATCTCCCTCAGCACACTGGGCGCCATTTTTCCCTCACAGTTCCGCTGGAAGGAAGCTCCCTGGCTCTCCCCTGCAGACTACTCTACAGAAAAGGGTAAAAAAGAGAGAGGGGGGGCATTTAATTTGGCGCAGTATATAGTTTATATTAAAAAGCAGCTATAAGGGACATAACTCAGTTAGTCCCTGCCTTATATAGCGCTCTGGTGTGTGCTGGCATACTCTCACTCTGTCCCCCCAAAGGGCTTTTGTTGGTCCTGTCCTCTATATTGAGCATTCCCTGTGTGTGTGGAGTGTGTCGGTACGGCTGTGTCGACAGGTTTGATGAGGATAATGAGGTGGAGGCGGAGCAGATGCCTTTAGATGGGATGTCACCCCCTGGGGGGCAGACACCTGAGTGGATGTGCTTATGGAAAGAAATGAGTGCACGTATAGACTCATTACATAAGAAATTTGACGACATGCCGACTGCGGGACAGCCGAGTTCTCAGCTCGTGCCTGTCCAGGTGTCTCAAAAGTCATCAGGGGCTCTGAAACGCCCGCTATCTCAGATGGCACAAGTAGATGTCGACACGGATACTGACACCAGTGTCGACGACGAGGAGTCAAATTTAATGCCCATTAAGGCCATTCACTGTATGATTGAGGCAATGAAAGAGGTGTTAAATATCTCTGATTTACATCCAGGTACCACAAAAAAGGGTATTATGTTTGGGGAGAAAAAACTACCTGTAGTTTTTCCCCCGTCAGATGAATTAAATGAAGTGTGTGAAGAAGCGTGGGCTTCCCCTGATAAGAAATTGCTAATTCCTAAGAAAGTACTAATGGCGTTCCCTTTCCCGCCAGAGGATAGGTTACGTTGGGAAACACCTCCTAGAGTGGATAAAGCGCTCACACGTTTGTCTAAAAAGGTGGCACTACCGTCTCCGGATACGGCCGCCCTTAAGGAACCTGCTGATAGAAAGCAGGAGGCGATCCTGAAGTCTGTATATACACACTCAGGCATTATACTTAGACCAGCTATTGCGTCAGCATGGATGTGCAGTGTTGCCGCTGCGTGGTCGGATAAACTGTCAGAAAATATTGACACACTAGACAGAGACACGATTCTGCTAACAATTGACCATATCAAAGACTCAGTCTTATATGAGAGATGCACAGAGGGAAGTCTGCCGGCTGGCATCTAAAATAAGTGCATTGTCCATCTCTGCTAGGAGATGCTTATGGACTCGCCAGTGGACTGGAGATGCAGATTCCAAAAGGCACATGGAAGTTTTGCCTTATAAGGGGGAGGAATTATTTGGGGATGGTCTCTCCGACCTAGTTTCCACAGCAACGTCTGGGAAGTCAGCATTTTTACCCCATGTCCCCTCACAGCCTAAGAAGGCGCCATTTTATCAGGTTCAGTCCTTTCGGACCCAGAAAAACAAGCGGGGAAAAGGAGGGTCTTTTCTCTCTAGAGGCAGAGGTAGGGGAAAAAGGCTGCAACAAACAGCAGGTTCCCAGGAGCAAAAGTCCTCCCCCGCTTCCTCTTCCAAGTCCGCCGCATGACGGTGGGGCTCCACAGGCGGAGCCAGGTACGGTGGGGGCCCGCCTCATGAAATTCAGCGATCAGTGGGCTCGCTCACAGGTGGATCCCTGGATCCTTCAAATAGTATCTCAGGGGTACAAGCTGGAATTCAAGGCGGCTCCACCCCACCGGTTCCTAAAATCTGCCTTGCCGATTGCTCCCTCAGACAGGGAGGCGGTGCTAGCAGCGATTCACAAGCTGTATTCCCAGCAGGTGATAATTAAGGTACCCCTACTTCAACAAGGCCGGGGTTACTATTCCACACTATTTGTGGTGCCGAAACCGGACGGTTCGGTGAGACCCATTTTTAATTTGAAATCCTTGAACACATACATAAAAAAATTCAAGTTCAAGATGGAATCGCTCAGGGCGGTTATTGCAAGCCTGGAGGAGGGGGATTACATGGTATCCCTGGACATCAAGGATGCTTACCTGCATGTCCCCATTTACCATCCTCACCAGGAGTACCTCAGATTTGTGGTACAGGATTGCCATTACCAATTCCAGACGCTGCCGTTTGGACTCTCCACGGCACCGAGGGTATTTACCAAGGTTATGGCGGAAATGACGATACTCCTTCGAAAAAAGGGAGTTTTAATTATCCCATACTTGGACGATCTCCTAATAAAGGCACGATCCAAGGAACAGTTGTTAGTGGGAGTAGCACTATCTCAGGAAGTGCTGCGCCAGCACGGCTGGATTCTGAATATCCCAAAGTCACAGCTGGTCCCGACGACACGTCTAATGTTCCTGGGAATGATTCTGGACACAGTCCAGAAAAAAGTGTTTCTCCCGGAGGAGAAAGACAGGGAGTTGTCTTCTCTAGTCAGAGACCTCCTAAAACCAAAACAGGTATCGGTGCATCACTGCACACGGGTCCTGGGAAAGATGGTAGCTTCTTACGAAGCAATTCCATTCGGCAGGTTCCATGCCAGGATTTTTCAGTGGGACCTGTTGGACAAGTGGTCCGGATCGCATCTTCAGATGCATCGCTTGATAACCCTGTCCCCAAGAACCAGGGTGTCTCTTCTGTGGTGGCTGCAGAGTGCTCATCTTTTGGAGGGCCGCAGAGTCGGCCTACAGGACTGGGTCCTGGTGACCACGGATGCCAGCCTACGAGGCTGGGGGGCAGTCACAAAGGGAAGAAACTTCCAAGGACTATGGTCAAGTCAGGAGACTTCCCTTCACATAAATATTCTGGAACTAAGGGCCATTTACAATGCCCTAAGTCAAGCAAAATCCCTGCTCCTACACCAGTCGGTGCTGATCCAGTCAGACAACATCACGGCAGTCGCCCATGTGAATCGACAGGGCGGCACAAGAAGCAGGATGGCAATGGCAGAAGCCACAAGAATTCTCCGATGGGCGGAAAATCATGTACTAGCACTGTCAGCAGTGTTCATCCCGGGAGTGGACAACTGGGAAGCAGACTTTCTCAGCAGGCACGACCTCCACCCGGGAGAGTGGGGACTTCATCCAGAAGTCTTCCAAATGATTGTAAATCAGTGGGGTCGTCCACAGGTGGACATGATGGCGTCCCGCCTAAACAAAAAACTAGAGAGGTATTGCGCCAGGTCAAGAGACCCTCAGGCGATAGCTGTGGACGCTCTAGTGACACAGTGGGTGTACCAGTCAGTTTATGTGTTCCCTCCTCTACCTCTCATACCAAAGGTATTGAGAATAATAAGAAAGCGAGGTGTAAACACAATTCTCGTGGTTCCGGATTGGCCAAGAAGAGCGTGGTACCCGGAACTTCAAGAGATGATCTCAGAGGACCCATGGTCTCTGCCGCTCAGACAAGACCTGCTACAGCAGGGGCCCTGTCTGTTCCAAGACTTACCGCGGCTGCGTTTGATGGCAAGGCGGTTGAACGCCGGATCCTGAAGGAAAAGGGCATTCCGGAGGAAGTCATTCCTACGCTTATTAAAGCTAGAAAAGAGGTTACAGCAAATCATTATCACCGCATATGGCGGAAGTATGTTGCATGGTGTGAGGCCGAAAAGGCCCCAACAGAGGAATTTCAACTAGGTCGTTTTCTGCATTTCCTGCAAGCAGGAGTTAATATGGGCCTAAAACTAGGCTCCATTAAAGTACAGATCTCGGCTCTGTCGATTTTCTTTCAAAAAGAACTAGCTTCAGTACCTGAAGTTCAGACATTTGTGAAAGGAGTGCTGCATATTCAGCGCCCATTTGTGCCTCCTGTGGCACCTTGGGATCTCAACGTGATGTTGAGTTTCTTAAAATCACATTGGTTTGAGCCACTAAAAACCGTGGATCTGAAATATCTCACGTGGAAAGTGGTCATGTTATTGGCTTTGGCTTCAGCCAGGCGTGTGTCAGAATTGGCGGCTTTATCATGTAAAAGCCCTTATCTGATTTTCCATATGGATAGGGCAGAATTGAGGACTCGTCCCCAATTTCTCCCAAAGGTGGTGTCAGCGTTTCACCTGAACCAGCCTATTGTGGTGCCTGCGGCTACTAGGGACTTGGAGGACTCCAAGTTGCTAGACGTTGTCAGGGCCCTGAAAATATATGTTTCCAGGACGGCTGGAGTCAGAAAATCTGACTCGCTGTTTATCCTGTATGCACCCAACAAGCTGGGTGCTCCTGCTTCTAAGCAGACTATTGCTCGCTGGATTTGTAGTACAATTCAGCTTGCTCATTCTGTGGCAGGCCTGCCACAGCCAAAATCTGTAAATGCCCATTCCACTAGGAAGGTGGGCTCATCTTGGGCGGCTGCCCGAGGGGTCTCGGCTTTACAACTTTGCCGAGCAGCTACTTGGTCAGGGGCAAACACGTTTGCAAAATTCTACAAATTTGATACCCTGGCTGAGGAGGACCTGGAGTTCTCTCATTCGGTGCTGCAGAGTCATCCGCACTCTCCCGCCCGTTTGGGAGCTTTGGTATAATCCCCATGGTCCTTTCGGAGTTCCCAGCATCCACTAGGACGTTAAAGAAAATAAGAATTTACTCACCGGTAATTCTATTTCTCGTAGTCCGTAGTGGATGCTGGGCGCCCATCCCAAGTGCGGTTTATCTGCAATACTTGTACATAGTTATTGTTAACTAAATCGGGTTATTGTTGAGCCATCTGTTGAGAGGCTCAGTTGTTTCATACTGTTAACTGGGATTCATATCACGAGTTGTACGGTGTGATTGGTGTGGCTGGTATGAGTCTTACCCGGGATTCAAAATCCTTCCTTATTGTGTACGCTCGTCCGGGCACAGTGTCCTAACTGAGGCTTGGAGGAGGGTCATAGTGGGAGGAGCCAGTGCACACCAGGTAGTCCTAAATCTTTCTAGAGTGCCCAGCCTCCTTCGGAGCCCGCTATTCCCCATGGTCCTTTCGGAGTTCCCAGCATCCACTACGGACTACGAGAAATAGAATTACCGGTGAGTAAATTCTTATTTTTACTCACGGCGTAATGAGGTTTTTTCATCGTTCTGGTGATCGTAGTGTGATTGACAGGAAGTGGGTGTTTCTGGGCGGAAACTGGCCGTTTTATGGGAGTGTGCGAAAAAACGCAGGCGTTTCGGGAAAAAACGCGGGAGTGGCTGGAGAAACGGGGGCGTGTCTGGACGAACGCTGGGTGTGTTTGTGACGTCAAACCAGGAACGAAAAGGACTGAACTGATCGCAGTGGAGGAGTAAGTCTCGAGCTACTCAGAAACTGCTAAGAAATTTCTATTCGCAATTCTGCTAATGTTTCGTTCGCAATTCTGCAAAGCTAAGATTCACTCCCAGTAGGCGGCGGTTTAGCGTGTGCATTTCTGCAAAAAGTAGCTAGCGAGCGAACAACTCGGAATGAGAGCCAATATCTGGACGCATGTGCAGTACAACATGCGCACGCATGCACTGCATTTGACGCCGGCAGGGCATGTCGGCAGCGCTTGTAAGCTGAGCATGTCGGCAGTGCCTGTGATTTAGAATCAGGCTCAGAGGCGGATTGGGATGGAAAACCGGCCCGAGAAATCTATGAAAGCAGCCATAATGGGGGTGGGGTCTTTTGTGGGGGCGGGGTCTGTTGAGGGGGTGGGATTCCTCCTCATAGGGTCTGATTCTGAGTTGGATACAGTTGTGGGCTTCCTTGCATCTTTTGCTGCAGTTGCGTCTGTGACTTTATGCTAATAACGCTACAGTGCACTTTCCTGGTGGACGTCAACATCTATAAAGTCATTTATTTATTACATTTATTTAGTGCTAGCTTACAGTATTCCTCGGTTCTCAAAACGGCATCTTATTGGCTATCCAAAACACGTGACATCCGTGAGCCAATAAGATGCCGTTTTAAGAACCGAGTAAAACCGAGTAAAACCGAATCCGCTCATCACTAATTCCTTTGCACTTTCTTTCCACACCAGAGATATACCGTGTAACCATGGTGACAGCACCACTCCTCACACGTCAACAAACAAAATAGGACCCACTTGCCTGTCGGCCCTTCCTTGTGGGGCCGATTGACAATCCACCCCTGATCAGGCCCATTGATTTAGCTACAACAAACAAGCGCAATTATAAATGGTCTGTTTATTCATGTATGCCTATTAATTACCCACTTGATATGATAGTAAATACATTTTGGGGTAAATTTACAATCCATCAATTTTGGATTTTTGGGTGATTTTCCCTCAGTTTTGCAAATCGGAGATTTAATATATGGCCTAATTCTGAGTTGATCGCAGCAGCAAGTTGGTTAGCAATTTGGCAAAACCATGTGCACTGCAGGGGGGCAGATATAACATGTGCAGAGAGAGTTAGATTTGGGTGTGGTGTGTTCAAACTGAAATCTAAATTGCAGTGTAAAAATAAAGCAGCCAGTATTTACCCTGCACAGAAACTATATAACTCACCCAAATCTAACTCTCTCTGCACATGTTACATCTGTCACACCTGCAGTGCACATGGTTTTGCCCACTTGCTAACAAACTTGCTGCTGCGATCAACTTGGAATTACCCCCATAGTCAAAACCGGCATACAATTAACCAAAAAAAACAGCTTTAGAACAAGTAAGATGTCTTTAGAAACCGGAGATTTACTAATGGTCGGTTTCAAAGAATCAATCAAAAGCTGATAGGAAACACGACCAAACATGTTACATCTGCCCCACCTGCAGTGCACATTGGGGGTAATTCCAAGTTGATCGCAGCAGGAAATTTTTTAGCAGTTGGGCAAAACCATGTGCATTGCAGGGGAGGCAGATGTAACATGTGCAGAGAGAGTTAGATTTGGGTGGGTTATTTTGTTTCTGTGCAGGGTAAATACTAGTGATGTGCACCGGAAATTTTTCGGGTTTTGGTTTTTGGTTTTGGATTCGGACGCGTTTTGGCAAAACCTCCCTGAAAATTTTTTGTCGGATTCGGGTGTGTTTTGGATTCGGGTGTTTTTTTACAAAAACCCTCAAAAACAGCTTAAATCATAGAATTTGGGGGTCATTTTGTTCCCATAGTATTATTAACCTCAATAACCATAATTTCCACTCATTTCCAGTCTATTCTGAACACCTCACACCTCACAATATTATTTTTAGTCCTAAAATTTGCACCAAGGTCGCTGGATGACTAAGCTAAGCGACCCAAGTGGGTGGCACAAACACCTGGCCCATCTAGGAGTGTCACTGCAGTGTCAGACAGGATGGCAGATTTAAAAAAAATAGTCCCCAAACAGCACATGATGCAAAGAAAAAAAGAGGTGCACCAAGGTTGCTGTGTGACTAAGCTAAGCGACCCAAGTGGCCGACACAAACACCTGGCCCATCTAGGAGTGTCACTGCAGTGTCAGACAGGATGGCAGATTTTAAAAAATAGTACCCAAACAGCATAGTATAGTACTGCGCACAACTAAAATGCACCACAGGTATGGATGGATAATATACTTGACATCACAGAGGTAGAGCAGCGGACTACTGTACCGTACTGCTATATATTATATACTGGTGGTCAGCAAAATTATGCACTGTCCTACTACTATATATATACTGCGCACAACTTAAATGCACCACAGGTATGGATGGATAGTATACTTGACAACACAGAGGTAGGTAGAGCAGTGGCCTACTGTACCGTACTGCTATATATTATATACTGGTGGTCAGCAAAATTATGCACTGTACTCCTACTATATATACTACAATGCAGCACAGATATGGAGCGTTTTTCAGGCAGAGAACGTATAATACTGGTGGTCACTGGTCACTGGTCAGCAAAACTCTGCACTGTACTCCTCCTATATAATACTGCTGGTCCCCAGTCCCCACAATAAAGCAGTGTGAGCACAGATATTTGCAGCACACTGAGCACAGATATGGAGCGTTTTTCAGGCAGAGAAAGTATAATACTGGTGGTCACTGGTCACTGGTCAGCATAACTCTGCACTGTACTCCTCCTATATAATACTGCTGGTCCCCAGTCCCCACAATAAAGCAGTGTGAGCACAGATATTTGTAGCACACTGAGCACAGATATGGAGCGTTTTTCAGGCGGAGAACGTATAATACTGGTGGTCACTGGTCACTGGTCAGCAAAACTCTGCACTGTACTCCTCCTATATAATACTGCTGGTCCCCAGACCCCACAATAAAGCAATTAGCACACTGAGCACAGATATTTGCAGCACACTGAGCAGATATGGAGCATTTTTCAGTAGTGATGAGCGGGTTCGGTTTCTCGGAAACCGAACCCCCCCGAACTTCACCCTTTTTACACGGGTCCGAGCCATACTCGGATTCTCCCGTATGGCTCGGGTAACCCGAGCGCGCCCGAACGTCATCATCCCGCTGTCGGATTCTCGCGAGATTCGGATTCTATATAAGCAGCCGCGCGTCGCCGCCATTTTCACTCGTGCATTGGAAATGTTAGGGAGAGGACGTGGCTGGCGTCCTCTCCGTTATTGTTGAACTTGATTGTGCTGTGCACTATTGCTTAATTGTGGGGAGGATTGGGGAGCAGCTGTATAATATAGGAGGAGTACAGTGCAGAGTTTTGCTGATCAGTGACCACCAGTTATCCGTTCTCTGCCTGAAAAAAACACTCCATATCTGTGCTCAGTGTGCTCCATATATCTGTGCTCACACTGCTTAATTGTGGGGACAGGGGAGCAGCTGTATTATATAGCAGGAGTACAGTGCAGAGTTTTGCTGACAGTGACCACCAGTATACGTTGTCTGCTTGAAAAACACTCCATATCTGTGCTCAGTGTGCTGCTTTATTGTGGGGACTGGGGACCACCAGTATAATATTATATAGGAGGAGTACAGTGCAGAGTTTTGCTGACCAGTGACCACTAGTATATAATATATAGCATTACGGTACAGTAGGCCAATGCTGTACCTACCTCTGTGTCGTCATTAAGTATACTATCCATCTACATTCTATACCTGTGGTGCATTTTAGTTTTGCAGTTTGCTGACACAGTGACCACCAGTATACTATATATAATAGCAGTACGGTACGGAAGGCCACTGCTGTACCTACCTCTGTGTCGTCATTAAGTATACTATCCATCTACATTCTATACCTGTGGTGCATTTTAGTTTTGCAGTTTGCTGACACAGTGACCACCAGTATACTATATATAGCAGTACGGAAGGCCACTGCTGTACCTACCTCTGTGTCGTCATTAAGTATACTAACCATCTACATTCTATACCTGTGGTGCATTTTAGTTTTGCAGTTTGCTGACACAGTGACCACCAGTATACTATATATAGCAGTACGGAAGGCCACTGCTGTACCTACCTCTGTGTCGTCATTAAGTATACTATCCATCTACATTCTATACCTGTGGTGCATTTTAGTTTTGCAGTTTGCTGACACAGTGACCACCAGTATACTATATATAGCAGTACGGAAGGCCACTGCTGTACCTACCTCTGTGTCGTCATTAAGTATACTATCCATCTACATTCTATACCCGTGGTGCATTTTAGTTTTGCAGTTTGCTGACACAGTGACCACCAGTATACTATATATAATAGCAGTACGGTACGGAAGGCCACTGTGCCTACCTCTGTGTCGTCATTAAGTATACTATCCATCTACATTCTATACCTGTGGTGCATTTTAGTTTTGCAGTTTGCTGACACAGTGACCACCAGTATACTATATATAGCAGTACGGAAGGCCACTGCTGTACCTACCTCTGTGTCGTCATTAAGTATACTATCCATCTACATTCTATACCGGTGGTGCATTTTAGTTTTGCAGTTTGCTGACACAGTGACCACCAGTATACTATATATAGCAGTACGGAAGGCCACTGCTGTACCTACCTCTGTGTCGTCATTAAGTATGCTATCCATCTACATTCTATACCTGTGGTGCATTTTAGTTTTGCAGTTTGCTGACACAGTGACCACCAGTATATATAGCAGTACGGTACGGAAGGCCACTGCTCTACCTACCTCTGTGTCGTCAAGTATACTATCCATCCATACCTGTGGTGCATTTCAGTTGTGCGCAGTATATATAGTAGTAGGCCATTGCTATTGATACTGGCATATAATTCCACACATTAAAAAATGGAGAACAAAAATGTGGAGGTTAAAATAGGGAAAGATCAAGATCCACTTCCACCTCGTGCTGAAGCTGCTGCCACTAGTCATGGCCGAGACGATGAAATGCCACCAACGTCGTCTGCCAAGGCCGATGCCCAATGTCATAGTAGAGAGCATGTAAAATCCAAAAAAACAAAAGTTCAGTAAAATTACCCAAAAATCAAAATTAAAAGCGTCTGAGGAGAAGCGTAAACTTGCCAATATGCCATTTACGACACGGAGTGGCAAGGAACGGCTGAGGCCCTAGCCTATGTTCATGGCTAGTGGTTTAGATTCACATGAGGATGGAAGCACTCATCCTCTCGCTAGAAAAATGAAAAGACTTAAGCTGGCAAAAGCACAGCAAAGAACTGTGCGTTCTTCTAAATCACAAATACCCAAGGAGAGTCCAATTGTGTCGGTTGCGATGCCTGACCTTCCCAACACTGGACGAGAAGAGGTGGCACCTTCCACCATTTGCACGCCCCCTGCAAGTGCTGGAAGGAGCACCCGCAGTCCAGTTCCTGATAGTCAAATTGAAGATGTCACTGTTGAAGTACACCAGGATGAGGATATGGGTGTTGCTAGCACTGGGGAGGAAATTGACAAGGAGGATTCTGATGGTGAGGTGGTTTGTTTAAGTCAGGCACCCGGGGAGACACCTGTTTTCCGTGGGACGAATATGGCCATTGACATGCCTGGTCAAAATACAAAAAAAATCAGCTCTTCGGTGTGGAATTATTTAAACACAAATGCGGACAACAGGTGTCAAGCCGTGTGTTGCCTTTGTCAAGCTGTAATAAGTAGGGGTAAGGACGTTAACCACCTCGGAACATCCTCCCATATACGTCACCTGCAGCGCATTCATCATAAGTCAGTGACAAGTTCAAAAACTTTGGGTGACAGCGGAAGCAGTCCACTGACCACTAAATCCCTTCCTCTTGTAACAAAGCTCCTGCAAACCACACCACCAACTCCCTCAGTGATAATTTCCTCCTTACCCAGGAAAGCCAATAGTCCTGCAGGCCATGTCACTGGCAAGTCTGACGAGTCCTCTCCTGCCTGGGATTCCTCCGATGCATCCTTGAGTGTAACGCCTACTGCTGCTGGTGCTGCTGTTGTAGCTGCTGGGAGTCGATCGTCATCCCAGAGGGGAAGTCGGAAGACCACTTGTACTACTTCCAGTAAGCAATTGACTGTCCAACAGTCCTTTGCGAGGAAGATGAAATTTCACAGCAGTCATCCTGCTGCAAAGCAGATAACTCAGGCCTTGGCAGCCTGGGCGGTGAGAAACGTGGTTCCGGTATCCACCGTTAATTCAGAGCCAACTAGAGACTTGATTGAGGTACTGTGTCCCCGGTACCAAATACCATCTAGGTTCCATTTCTCTAGGCAGGCGATACCGAAAATGTATACAGACCTCAGAAAAAGACTCACCAGTGTCCTAAAAAATGCAGTTGTACCCAATGTCCACTTAACCACGGACATGTGGACAAGTGGAGCAGGGCAGACTCAGGACTATATGACTGTGACAGCCCACTGGGTAGATGTATTGCCTCCCGCAGCAAGAACAGCAGCGGCGGCACCAGTAGCAGCATCTCGCAAACGCCAACTCGTTCCTAGGCAGGCTACGCTTTGTATCACCGCTTTCCATAAGAGGCACACAGCTAACAACCTCTTACGGGAACTGAGGAACATCATCGCAGAATGGCTTACCCCAATTGGACTCTCCTGGGGATTTGTGACATCGGACAACGCCAGCAATATTGTGCGTGCATTACATCTGGGCAAATTCCAGCACGTCCCATGTTTTGCACATACATTGAATTTGGTGGTGCAGAATTAATTAAAAAACGACAGGGGCGTGCAAGAAATGCTGTCGGTGGCCCGAAGAATTGCGGGCCACTTTCGGCATTCAGCCACCGCGTACAGAAGACTGGAGCACCACCAAACATTCCTGAACCTGCCCTGCCATCATCTGTAGCAAGAGGTGGTAACGAGGTGGAATTCAACCCTCTATATGCTTCAGAGGATGGAGGAGCAGCAAAAGGCCATTCAAGCCTATACATCTGCCCACGATATAGGCAAAGGAGGGGGAATGCACCTGACTCAAGCGCAGTGGAGAATGATTTCAACGTTGTGCAAGGTTCTGCAACCCTTTGAACTTGCCACACGTGAAGTCAGTTCAGACACTGCCAGCCTGAGTCAGGTCATTCCCCTCATCAGGCTTTTGCAGAAGAAGCTGGAGACATTGAAGGAGGAGCTAAAACAGAGCGATTCCGCTAGGCATGTGGGACTTGTGGATGGAGCCCTTAATTCGCTTAACCAGGATTCACGGGTGGTCAATCTGTTGAAATCAGAGCACTACATTTTGGCCACCGTGCTCGATCCTAGATTTAAAACCTACGTTGTATCTCTCTTTCCGGCAGACACAAGTCTGCAGAGGTTCAAAGACCTGCTGGTGAGAAAATTGTCAAGTCAAGCGGAACGTGGCCCGTCAACATCTCCTCCTTCACATTCTCCCGCAACTGGGGGTGCGAGGAAAAGGCTAAGAATTCCGAGCCCACCCGCTGGCGGTGATGCAGGGCAGTCTGGAGCGAGTGCTGACATCTGGTCCGGACTGAAGGACCTGACAACGATTACTGACATGTCGTCTACTGTCACTGCATATGATTCTCTCACCATTGAAAGAATGGTGGAGGATTATATTAGTGACCGCATCCAAGTAGGCACGTCAGACAGTCCGTACGTATACTGGCAGGAAAAAGAGGCAATTTGGAGGCCCTTGCACAAACTGGCTTTATTCTACCTAAGTTGCCCTCCCTCCAGTGTGTACTCCGAAAGAGTGTTTAGTGCAGCCGCTCACCTTGTCAGCAATCGGCGTACGAGGTTACTTCCAGAAAATGTGGAGAAGATGATGTTCATCAAAATGAATTATAATCAATTCCACCGTGGAGACATTCACCAGCAGCAATTGCCTCCACAAAGTACACAGGGACCTGAGATGGTGGATTCCAGTGGGGACGAATTAATAATCTGTGAGGAGGGGGATGTACACAGTGAAAGGGGTGAGGAATCGGAGGATGATGATGAGGTGGACATCTTGCCTCTGTAGAGCCAGTTTGTGCAAGGAGAGATTGATTGCTTCTTTTTTTGGTGGGGGCCCAAACCAACCAGTCATTTCAGTCACAGTCGTGTGGCAAACCCTGTCGCTGAAATGATGGGTTCGTTAAAGTGTGCATGTCCTGTTTATATACAACATAAGGGTGGGTGGGAGGGCCCAAGGACAATTCCATCTTACACCTCTTTTTTCTTTAATTTTTCTTTGCATCATGTGCTGTTTGGGGACAATTTTTTTGAAGTGCCATCCTGCCTGACACTGCAGTGCCACTCCTAGATGGGCCAGGTGTTTGTGTCGGCCACTTGTGTCACTTAGCTTAGTCACACAGCGACCTTGGTGCGCCTCTTTTTTTCTTTGCATCATGTGCTGTTTGTGGACAATTTTTTTGAAGTGCCATCCTGCCTGACACTGCAGTGCCACTCCTAGATGGGCCAGGTGTTTGTGTCGGCCACTTGTGTCGCTTAGCTTAGTCACACAGCGACCTTGGTGCGCCTCTTTTTTTCTTTGCATCATGTGCTGTTTGGGGACAATTTTTTTGAAGTGCCATTCTGCTTGACACTGCAGTGCCACTCCTAGATGGGCCAGGTGTTTGTGTCGGCCACTTGTGTCGCTTAGCTTAGTCACACAGCGACCTTGGTGCTCCTCTTTTTTTCTTTGCATCATGTGCTGTTTGGGGACAATTTTTTTGAAGTGCCATCCTGCCTGACACTGCAGTGCCACTCCTAGATGGGCCAGGTGTTTGTGTCGGCCACTTGTGTCGCTTAGCTTAGCCATCCAGTGACCTCGGTGCAAATTTTAGGACTAAAAATAATATTGTGAGGTGTGAGGTGTTCAGAATAGACTGGAAATGAGTGGAAATTATGGTTATTGACCCCCAAAGTCTATGATTTAAGCTGTTTTTTAGGGTTTTTTGTAAAAAACACCCGAATCCAAAACACACCCGAATCCGACAAAAAAATTTCGGTGAGGTTTTGCCAAAACGCGTCCGAATCCAAAACACGGCTGCGGAACCGAATCCAAAACCAAAACACAAAACCCGAAAAATGTCCGGTGCACATCTCCATTTTTCAGGCAGAGAACGTAGATATTTGCAGCACACTGAGCACAGATATTTGCAGTACACTGAGCACAGATATTTGCAGCACACTGAGCACAGATATTTGCAGCACACTGAACACAACTGAGAGAACGCTGCACACGTCCTCTCCCTATCATCTCCAATGCACGAGTGAAAATGGCGGCGAGGCGCGGCTCCTTATATAGAATACGAATCTCGCGAGAATCCGACAGCGGGATGATGACGTTCGGGCGCGCTCGGGTTAACCGAGCAAGGCGGGAGGATCCGAGTCTGCCTCGGACCCGTGTAAAATGGGTGAAGTTCGGGGGGTTCGGATCTCGACTAACTGAACCCGCTCATCTCTAATATATATATATAATATATATTTACACACACACATATATATATATATATATATATATATATACACACACACACATTTATATATATACATATATACACATAGGGCTCAGCTGTGGAAGAACCAGGAGGCGGAGCTTATAATGGCCCAGAGACACAGCTTGGGATGGCATGGGAGGGGACCTTTTGCCAATCGTGAGCACAGCTGTAGATGGACAAGTAGGCGGGGCTTATTGTGATCTCGGGGAGGAGCCTATATCAAACCTGGGTATGATCTCCAGGTGACAGGGGGGAGAGAGAGCTTGTGCACAGCTGCTGGCGGCTTGGATGAGGATAGGTAAAGCTTTATCTCTCTGAGACATGGGTCGAATGAGTATATACTATTGGTTGTTGTGCGCAGTATATATAGTAGGAGGACAGTGCATAATTTTGCTGGCAACCAGTATATAATATATAGCAGTACGGTACAGTAGGCCACTGCTCTACCTACCTCTGTGTCGTCAAGTATACTATCCATCCATACCTGTGGTGCATTTCAATTTTGCACAGTTTGCTGACCGCCAGTATATAATATATAGCAGTACGGTACAGAAGGCCACTGCTCTACCTACCTCTGTTTCGTCAAGTATACTATCCATCCATACCTGTGGTGCATTTCAGTTTTGCAGTTTGCTGACCACCAGTATATAATATATAGCAGTACGGTACAGTAGGTACAGTAGGCCACTGCTCTACCTACCTCTGTGTCGTCAAGTATACTATCCATCCATACCTGTGGTGCATTTTAGTTGTTGTGCGCAGTATATATAGTAGGAGGACAGTGCATAATTTTGCTGACCACCAGTATATAATATATAGCAGTACGGTACAGTAGGCCACTGCTCTACCTACCTCTGTGTCGTCAAGTATACTATCCATCCATACCTGTGGTGCATTTTAGTTGTTGTGCGCAGTATATATAGTAGGAGGACAGTGCATAATTTTGCTGACCACCAGTATATAATATATAGCAGTACGGTACAGTAGGTCACTGCTATACCTACCTCTGTGTCGTCAAGTATACTATCCATCCATACCTGTGGTGCATTTAAGTTGTGCGCAGTATATATAGTAGTAGGACAGTGCATAATTTTGCTGACCACCAGTATATAATATATAGCAGTACGGTACAGTAGTCCACCTGCTCTACCTCCACCAGTGCTCTACCTCATGTGCTGTTTGGGGACTATTTTTTAAATCTGCCATCCTGTCTGACACTGCAGTGCCACTCCTAGATGGGCCAGGTGTTTGTGTCGGCCACTTGTGTCGCTTAGCTTAGCCATCCAGCGACCTTGGTGCAAATTTTAGGACTAAAAATTATATTGTAGGTGTGAGGTGTTCAGAATAGACTGGAAATGAGTGGAAATTATGGTTATTGAGGTTAATAATACTATGGGATCAAAATGACCCCCAAATTCTATGATTTAAGCTGTTTTTGAGGGTTTTTTGTAAAAAAACACCCGAATCTAAAACACACCCGAATCCGACAAATAAATTTCAGGGAGGTTTTGCCAAAACGCGTCCGAATCCAAAACACGGCCGCGGAACCGAATCCAAAATTAAAAACACAAAACCAAAAAAAGTCCGGTGCACATCACTAATATATATATATATATATATATATATATATATATATATATACACACAATATTATTCATCTATCGTGCATGATAATCAATAAAATTCCAGCCAGTATGTATTACAGACGCTACCGTGCGGTGTAATGTAACAAGCGGACACTGCCGTGAGGTGCAGTGGCGTCAGAAGGCGGGTGCGGGGGGATGCGGCCTGCATCTGGGTGTCACCCTCGGAAAGGGGTGACACCAAAGTGCCAGCTCTTCTGCAGTGACAGGAGCCGAGTGCTGCAGTTGGATAATCTCCTGCAGCACTCGGCTCTTGTCACAGATAAGAGCCGGCACTGCATGCTGCCCAGTCTCCGGGGGCAGCAAGCATCTTCCAGGAAGCTGGACATGCCCCGGAGTGAAGGAGAAAAGACATGTGAGGCACGCCATTTTAAATTAGGCCATGCCCCCTTTCCGGACGCCCGCGGCTCCGGCGGGCTGAGGCGGGGTGTGTGTGTTTGTGTGTAATAGTACAGAGTGCGCTCCGGGTGTCACCACACCCGGTGATGCCTCTGGGGAAGTGTAATGTGACTCGGACTTTACCATGTGGTGTAATGTAACGGACACTGCTGTGCAGTGTAATGTGACTAACGGATGCTACTGTGCTGCGTAATGTGACTAATGGACGCTGCCGTACGGTGTAATGTGACTCGGACACTACCGTGTAGTGTAATGTACCTAATGGACGCTTCTGTGCGGTGTAATGTGATTAACGGATGTTGCCGTCCAGTGTAATGTGACTTGGACACTACTGTGCAGTGTAATGTACAGTAACTAACGAATGCTGCTGTGTGGTGTAATGTGAAATGTGACTAACGGACGTTGCTGTGCGGCGTAATGTGACTAACGGACGCTACCGTGCGGCGTAATATGACTCAGATACTACCGTGTGGTGTAATGTAACTAACGGATGCTGCTTAGCGGTGTAATGTGACTAGTGACTAACGGATGCTGCCGTGCAGTGAAATGTGACTAACGGACACTTCTAGCGGTTTAATAAGACTAACGGATGCTGCTGTGCGGTGTAATGTGAGTAACGGACACTACACACTACTGTGTGGTATAATGTGACTGTCGTACACTAGCGTACAGTGTAATGTGACTAACAGACGCTGCCGCATGGTGTAATGTGACTAACAGACACTGCTAGTGGTATAATGTGACTAATGGACGCTACACACTACCGTGCTGTGTAATGTGACTGTCGGACACTACACACTACCGCGCAGTGTAATGTGACTGTCGACACTATTGCGCAGTGTAATGTGACTAACGGATGCCGTGCGGCATAATATGACTAACGGACGCTACCGTGTGGTGTAATGTGACTAACGGATGCTGTTGTGTAGTGTAATGTGACTAACGGATGCTACCGTGTGGTGTAATGTGACTAACGGACGCTACCGTGTGGTGTAATGTGACTAACGGATGCTGTTGTGTAGTGTAATGTGACTAACGGATGCTACCGTGTGGTGTAATGTGACTAACGGACGCTACCGTGTGGTGTAATGTGACTAACGGATGCTGTGTGCAGTGTAATGTGACTAACGGACACTACTGTGTGGTGTAATGTGACAAATAGATTCTGCCATGTGGTGTAATGTGACTAATGGATGCTGCCGTGCCCTTTATAAAATATAGAGGGTGGCACCAATGGACTTTCTGGCACAGGCACCAAAATGTTTAGTTATGGCTCTAGTGGTCATTGATGCTCTCTGTAGTATATGGGGGTCACTGATGCTCTCTGTAACATATGGTGGGCACTGATGCTCACTGTAATATACAGTGCTCACTGATGTTCTCTAATATATGGTGGTCACTGATGCTCTCTGTAGTAAACAGGGGTCACTGATGCTCTATGTAATATATCATGGTCACTGATGCTCTCTGTAATATATGGTGGTCACTGATTTTCTCTGTAATATATGGTGGTCACTGATGCTCTCTGTAGTATACAGTGGTCACTAATGCTCTCTGTAATATATAGTAGTCACTGATAGTCTCTGTAGTATACAGTGGTCACTGTTATGCACACCAAGCCTGCAGGAATGTACTGGTGTCTGAACTGTTATGCACACCAGTGCCTGCAGGAATGTACTGGTGTCTGAACTGTTATGCACACCAGTGCCTGCAGGAATGTACTGGTGTCTGAACGGATAGGGATGCAAAACAAATGAACTCACAGACAGACTGGGGAATATGACATTACGTACACAGAAGGTGATAGGGTAACAAAATAAACACAAAGTGAACAGAGAAGCCCAGAGGCTAAGAAACTGGGTGTCTCCCTAGTATTAGTAATGCTCAGATGGAAAAAGCAAGATGTTGTGTTTTAATACGTAGAGAACCCGAAATGCTGTTGCTAAGGGCAACAGCAAAACCCTAAAGGGTTACCAACGGGTGTGGCAGTAAACTCCTTGGTCAGAGATGGAATGATAGACACAAGGAGAGTCTCCACAATCCTAATCCTCACTTGCAGTGCACAGGTTCAGCTTACTGCCACTAAACTGACACCTGAACACCTTGCACAGTGAGACAGGATTTAGGCAGGCAAGTCTGAGAATACAGCCGCAAACTTGCTAAGTTCACAGAGTAGCAAAAGAACCCCAGCAAGTTAAACAACTGACTCCAGTCTTACTGCTAGGTCTGGATTGGCAGGGTGTAGTACCAAATCCCCAGGCCTATTTGCAGTAAGCAACAACAAATACAAAGCTACACAGTACTGGCTAACTTTCAGGAACTGACTAACCAACAAAGATTCAGCAGCATCTGCTTAACCTGAGAAGAGGCCTTATATAGCAGGTGCTGTCCACGCCCCACTCAGACCTCACAGACTGTGAGCACAAAAACCAGCACCGGATCCCCTGCCGTGCACAGAGCCTGTGTAACCACTGCACAGCAAAAGACCCGAACCGGAGTATCAGCTGCGCTCAGGTTACTCCGCTAGCACTTGTCTCCCGGTTGCCATGACGACGTGGCAGCACAGGGCAGGAGACCCTAACAGTACCCCCCCCCTCTGACGAGGGGTCAAAGAACCCCTACCACCGGGTTTATCGGGGAACTGCGAGAAGAAAGAGCGTATCAGTCTGGGGGCATGAAGATCACAACTGCGCACCCATGACCGCTCCTCCGGGCCATACCCCTTCCAGTGCACCAAAAATGACAGCCGACCCCGAACCATCTTGGAGTCAAGAATCCTTTCAACAACAAACTCCCTCTGGCCACGTATCAGAAGAGGGGAAGGTCTTCCACTGGAAGAAGGATTACTAATCGCCCGTTTTAAAAGGGAACAATGAAATGTTTTATTGATACCCAAAGAACGGGGCAGATCTAACTGAAATGCCACCGGATTGATAACCCTGGTGATCTTATAAGGGCCGATGAACTGGGGGCCTAACTTATGAGATGGCTGTCTCAACTTCAAATTCTTGGTAGACAACCAGACGAAGTCTCCTAATTTGAAGCTGCAGGGTCTTTTCCGCTTATCAAAAACCCTTTTGGTCACTAATGACACAGACACAAGGGCTTTCTTCACTTTCCTCCAAATACCTCTAAGGACCGAAACCACAGAGGAACCACCAGGCGTGGAGTCCAGGGGGTCAAAAGAATTGGCCTTAGGATGATGCCCATACACACAAAGGAAGGGAGAGATCCCTGTAGCAGAGTGAGCCGCGTTGTTATAGGCAAACTCCGCCATGGACAGATGAGCAACCCAGTCAGTCTGACACTTGGAGACATAACACCTGAGGAACTGCTCCAAGGACTGGTTCACCCTTTCAGTCTGCCCATTAGACTGCGGATGGTAGCCTGACGACAAGCTGACAGAAATCTGGAGATCTGAACAAAATGCCCTCCAGAATTTGGCCACAAACTGGGATCCGCGGTCAGAGACCACATCAAGTGGCAACCCGTGGAGACGCACAACATGCAGCATAAATAATTCAGACAGGCGTCTGGCCGATGGCAGCCCAACCAGTGGAACGAAGTGCGCCATCTTCGAAAACCTGTCAACGACAACCCAGATGGCTGTCATCCCCGAGGATTTGGGCAAGTCCACCACAAAATCCACTGAAATGTGGGTCCATGGCTTAGATGGGATAGAGAGTGGATGTAATGGGCCAACAGGAACCCCTCTAGGAGTCTTATTTCGGGCACAGATGTCACATGCCCGAACCCACTGATCCACATCCTTAGCCACCGAGGGCCACCACACCGCCCTAGATAGCAACTCCCGAGTTCTGGCAATACCCGTGTGACCTGCCGACTTCTTGGCATGGAATTCCAGGAACACTCGCTGTCTTAACCTAGGAGGCACAAACAAAAGACCTACCGGAAGGTCTGGAGGAGCCTGCTCCTGTGCTCTAAGGACTAATGATAAGAGGTCCTGGGTAATGCCCACTTTAATACATGATGGGGACACAATGGGCAACGGCTCCTCGGTGGTCTCCTGGATTGGAGCAAAACTCTGCGAGAGCGCATCAGCCTTGATGTTTTTTGACCCAGGGCGATATGTTATCAAAAAATTAAAGCGAGTAAAAAACAAAGCCCATTGTGCCTGCCTGGCATTGAGACGCTTCGCTGACTCTAAATATGCCAGATTCTTATGGTCGGTGAGAATTGAGACCACAAACTTAGCCCCCTCAAGCCAGTGTCTCCACTCCTCGAGTGCATCCTTAATAGCCAACAATTCCCGGTTACCCACGTCATAATTCATCTCGGCAGGCGAAAATTTATGGGAAAAGTAAGCACAGGGATGAAGGCGATTATAAGACACTCCCATCTGAGAGAGCACTGCCCCAATACCCATCTCAGAGGCATCCACCTCCACCACAAAAGGACGCTCTGGATCTGGGTGTCGCAGTACCTTGGCCGATACAAATGCCCTTTTGAGACGGGCAAAAGCCGCTTTAGCCTCACAAGACCAGTGAGCAACATCCGCCCCTTTCTTAGTGAGTGCCACCAAGGGCGCCACTATAAACGAAAATCCAGCGATAAATCGTCTATAAAAATTCGCAAAGCCCAGGAAACGCTGAAGCGCCTTCAAACAAGTGGGCTGCACCCAATCCAGGACTGCCTGTACCTTGGAACCCTCCATTTGGAAACCTTCTGGGGAGATAATATATCCTAGAAATGCGATTTGCTGAACTTCAAATTCGCACTTCTCCAGCTTCGCCCCAAGCCGGTGGTCTCTGAGTTTCTGGAGGACTAAGCGTACATGCTTCCGATGTTCCTCCAGGGAATGGGAGAAGATTAGGATGTCATCTAAGTATACAACTAAGAATCTATCCAAATATTCCCTGAGTACATCATTCATGAAATCCTGGAAGACTGCCGGGGCATTACAGAGCCCAAAAGGCATCACCAAATATTCATAATGCCCTGAGTGGGTATTAAAGGCAGTCTTCCATTCATCCCCCTCTCTTATTCGGATTAGATTGTACGCACCGCGTAGGTCAATCTTAGATAAATGGTGGCAGTACGAAGCTGGTCAAACAAGACCGAAATGAGAGGCAGTGGGTATGAGTCTTTAATCGTGATACGGTTCAATTCCCTGAAGTCGATGCAGGGTCACAACGAACCGTCCTTTTTACCCACGAAGAAGAACCCCGACCCAACTGGAGACTGTGAAGGTCTGATAAATCCCTTAGCCAAGTTCTCCTGAATGTACTCTGCCATAGCCTGAGTCTCAGGACGTGACAGGGAGTACAACCTGCTCTTGGGAAGCTTAGCATTTGGCAACAAATCAATGGCACAGTCATAGGGGCGATGGGGAGGTAGTACCTCTGCAACTTTTTTAGAGAACACGTCCGCAAAATCTGCATAACACCCTGGCAATCCTGGCAAACTTAGCTGCGAGAGCCTGACTGGAAGGCTCAAGCAACTCCTGAAACAATCAGTACCCCAACTAAGAATCTCCCCAGAGACCCAGTCAAATTGAGGATTGTGGGCCCTTAACCAGGGTAACCCCAACACCAATGGGGCAAAAGTACAGACAGTCACATAAAAGGACAATTTTTCAGAGTGTGTGGCTCCAATAAACAAAGAAATCTGGCTAGTGCAAGAGGTAATTTTACCTTGGGATAATGGTTCCCCGTTTAGCCCACAAATCTCAATTTCCGATGCCAAGGGTACTAAGGGAACAGAGTGTTTCAGGGCGAATTGGCGGTCCATAAAAACCCCGTCGGCCCCACTGTCCACAAAGGCCTCAGTCTTGACAGTTTGACCGAGGATCTTCAAGGTCACCGGAATGATAAAAGTCTTCTTGGGAAATTCTGACTTCTGGCCTGACAGGATATTTCCCATCACCCTCAGGCCCTGAAGTTTTCCGGCTTTTCTGGGCATGATACTACCACATGACCTTTATTCCCACAGTACAAACACAACCCCTGCTGTCTCCTCCGCGTCTTCTCACGCGAGGAGAGGCGGGTAGCCCCAATCTGCATAGGCTCCTCGGAAAATTCATCAGAGTCTGAGGTTCCCTTGGGAAAGAAGGAAACCTCGGTCTCCCTTTCAAGCCTACGCTCTCTCAGCCGTCTATCCACCCGGATGGATAACTGCATGAGCTGATCCAAGCTATCAGGCAAGGGATATTGTACCAGTTGGTCTTTTATCTGGTTAGAAAGACCTCTTCGGTACTGGTGTCTCAGGGCTGAGTCATTCCACTGGGTATCATGGGCCAACCTCCGAAACTCCGTACAGTAATCCTCAACTGGCCTTCGCCCTTGCTTAAGGATCGAAATCTGAGCCTCGGCTGAGGCCGTCTTGTCAGGGTCATCATACAACATGCCCAGTGCCGTAAAAAAAGCATCAACACTTTTAAGCGACGGACAGTCAGGCTGCAACCCATATGCCCAGACCTGTGGGTCTCCTTGTAGCAAGGAAATCACTATGCCCACCCGCTGAATCTCCGACCCAGAAGACTGAGGCCTAAGCCGGAAGTATAGCTTGCAGCTCTCCTTGAAACAAAAGAACTGCGAGCGATCTCCAGAAAAACGATCCGGGAGATTTACTTTCGGCTCCTTAACCCCTGAAGGTGCTGCTGCTGCGGGAGCTCCGCCAGCGGCCTGGGAGGTGTGCATTTTAATGGACAAATCATTAAATTGTCGAGTCAGGACCTGCACCTGATCGACGACCTGTTGCAACGTATTTTGAGGGGTATGCTCCATATTCCCACAAAATTTCAACAGGAGTATTAGGCTGCTGAATATGTTATGCACACCAGTGCCTGCAGGAATGTACTGGTGTCTGAACTGTTATGCACACCAGTGCCTGCAGGAATGTACTGGTGTCTGAACTGTTATGCACACCAGTGCCTGCAGGAATGTACTGGTGTCTGAACGGATAGGGATGCAAAACAAATGAACTCACAGACAGACTGGGGAATATGACATTACGTACACAGAAGGTGATAGGGTAACAAAATAAACACAAAGTGAACAGAGAAGCCCAGAGGCTAAGAAACTGGGTGTCTCCCTAGTATTAGTAATGCTCAGATGGAAAAAGCAAGATGTTGTGTTTTAATACGTAGAGAACCCGAAATGCTGTTGCTAAGGGCAACAGCAAAACCCTAAAGGGTTACCAACGGGTGTGGCAGTAAACTCCTTGGTCAGAGATGGAATGATAGACACAAGGAGAGTCTCCACAATCCTAATCCTCACTTGCAGTGCACAGGTTCAGCTTACTGCCACTAAACTGACACCTGAACACCTTGCACAGTGAGACAGGATTTAGGCAGGCAAGTCTGAGAATACAGCCGCAAACTTGCTAAGTTCACAGAGTAGCAAAAGAACCCCAGCAAGTTAAATGACTGACTCCAGTCTTACTGCTAGGTCTGGATTGGCAGAGTGTAGTACCAAATCCCCAGGCCTATTTGCAGTAAGCAACAACAAATACAAAGCTACACAGTACTGGCTAACTTTCAGGAACTGACTAACCAACAAAGATTCAGCAGCATCTGCTTAACCTGAGAAGAGGCCTTATATAGCAGGTGCTGTCCACGCCCCACTCAGACCTCACAGACTGTGAGCACAAAAACCAGCACCGGATCCCCTGCCGTGCACAGAGCCTGTAACCACTGCACAGCAAAAGACCCGTACCGGAGTATCAGCTGCGCTCAGGTTACTCCGCTAGCACTTGTCTCCCGGTTGCCATGACGACGTGGCAGCACAGGGCAGGAGACCCTAACAGTCACTGATGCTCTCTGTTATATATGGTGGTCACTGATGCTCTCTGTAGTATACAGTGGTCACTAATGCTCTCTGTAATATATAGTAGTCACTGATAGTCTCTGTAGTATACAGTGGTCACTGATGCTCTCTGTAATATATGGTGGTCACTGATGCTCTCTGTAGTATACAGTGCTCACTGATGCTCTCTGTTGTATATAGTTGTCACTTATGCTCTCTGTAGTATATAGTGGTCACTGATGCTCTCTGTAATATATAGTGGTCACTTATGCTCTCTGTAATATATGGTGGTCACTGATGCTCTCTGTAGTATACAGTGGTCACTGATGCTCTCTGTAATATATGGTGGTCACTGATGCTCTCTGTAGTATACAGTGGTCACTGATGCTCTCTGTAATATATGGTGGTCACTGATGCTCTCTGTAATATATAGTGGCCACTGATGCTCTCTGTTGTATGTGGTGGTCACTGATGCTCTCTGTGTCGTTTTCTGTAAAGTGACGGGGAACCCAAATTAGTGCACCGTGTCCCCTCGCATGGCTCGCCTCACTCGCCATGCTTCGGGCAAGGTGCCTCGCTCCGCTGCCACTGCACTCGGTACAGGTTACTATTCCAATTGTAGTCCACGTGGATCGTTAAGTATGAAAAAATCCAAAAATGTAAAAAAATGTGAAAAACTTATGTCGACCTTTTGACCCGTCGACCTAGTGCATGTAGACCTAGCGGCCCTGTTGACCTAATGGCAATATCAACCCTTCAGTGGTCGACCTAATGAGTGCCGACCTAAGTTGGGTCGACCTAATGACCGTATCCCGTTAATTTTATCATTTACTGCAGCGACTAGAAATGGGGTCTGAACACTTAAATAAATATGGCAATAACGAGTGAACATTTTGTATTTTTTTTTTATTTAAACTATTTTAGCGCCAAAGTAAAGGCAGACAATACAGTTCTCACCCTTTCACACACACCAAAAACCTTTTTCTTGATATACAGTAGCTACACCATAAAGTGGTTGTAGGTAGGTACCATCTATGCCCTAAAAATGTATCTAATATATTATATAAGCACAACGCTTTTCAGCAACTACTCCGCAGTCTTCCTTTTAATTCAAATTGGGTCTGATAAAGCCGATATTTGAAGTCCTCTGCTGCTCAACAGAGACGAAACGGAGCTGCAGCCATCTTTCCCTGCTCCTTCTATGTGATGCCTCCTCTAATGCCAAATGTAAATCAGCGCCCACCGCTGATGTGAGCTGACCATGTTGGGTACTGAGCTACAAGGTGCATGGTGGGAGTATTAGAGGAAACCACTGAACACATAGGGGAGGGGCTCTCCCACAGCTGAACTTCTTCATACAAAAAATTAAAATATGTGCAATCAGATAGTGGTTGACGGCAGGCATGGTGGGGCCCTTAGAGAGGGGGCCCCAGGATAACATATCCCCTGCTCCCCCCCCCCTCCTTAATCCGATCTGCTGCAGCGGTACACAATAGGCCTTTCATAAATTTCAGCTCCAGGCCCATGTGGACGTTAATCTGGCACTGCCACTCTCCCTCTTCGGCAACTAAGGGGGGACATGTACTAAGCAGTGATAAAAGTGGAGAAGTGAGCCAGAGGAGAAGTTGCCCATGGCAACCAATCAGCTGCTCTGTATATGTTTATAGTATGCAAATTATAAATGTTACGGCAATGCTTCTCCACTGGCTCACTTCCCCACTTTTATCACTGCTTAGTACATGTCCCCCTAAGTTTATGATACATCCAGGTACTAACTGACTCTGACTATTCCTCTACTCAATAATGGTCGAAGCAGGGCAAGACAACTTAGGATCGCTATGATCATTAATAATACATCTTCCCCCCCAGACTCAAACCTCCCACAGGTAACTCTCAAAAGGAAAAAGGTCTGCGTAAAACACCAGGAAAATGGCCGCCACACAATTTACCTGAAGATTTGTGCAGCTCTGCTGCCACCAATGCAGGACTCCAAAGTGGTAAATAATCAAGAAATGGGTGCAGGGTGTGCAGTGTGGTCCCCCTTGGACCCAGGGGCCCGTGTGCACCGCACACCTTACACCCATTATATATACGCCACTGATAGTAGGGTCTCATTTTTGCTAATCTTTTCTCAGCGCAGTTTTTGAAACTATAGTGTACAAACAAACTTTGGATCACAGTACTACTAGCCCAACCATATTTGTTTGGGATCCGGTCTTTAGGTCGGCACTGTCTAGCTCGACCACTATTGGACGACAGTAAGTAGGTCGACATGGTTTCTAGGTCGACAGGGACTCTAGGTCGACATGACAAAAGGTCGACATGATTTTTTAAATTTTTTTTAAAATATATTCATACTTTACAATCCACATGGACTACAATTGGGAATGGTAACCTGTGCCGAGTGTGGCGAGCGAAGCGAGTCGTGCATGGGGACACGGTGCACTAATTGGGGTTCCTGGTCACTCTACGAAGAAAACAACACCAAAACCTATTTAAAAACTCATGTCAACCTTTTTTCATGTCGACCTAGAGTCCCTGTAGACCTAGAAACCATGTCGACCTACTTACTGTCGACCAACAGTGGTTGACCTAGACACGGTCAACCTAAGTCTAGCCTATCTAACATACCACACCCATTTGTTGCTAAAAACATATATAATACATACCTGGGTGTAATGTCCAATAACTTTTCCTTTTGCTTTTGCTCCTACTCCGTATTCAAAGTCGTTACATTCATCATACCAACCTTGGATAACTTTGATCCAGTTGTGGGGTTTGTTAGACATGTATAAGTTTTCTCCACAATGGAATTCTGAAAATAAAGTTATGTAACATAGTATGAAATTATACATTATTAGCATTAGCCTATGATAATGTTTTAGAAATAGCTTACACATGTTGAGCTCTATTTATTTATGCTGTATGACCTCGGGATAGTACAGTGGTAAAAAATAGTGCCCCTCAGTTTTTCCATTGGAAAGGCAGGTCAGTAGTGTTCAAAGATCAGTGCCGTATGGGTGTGGAAATTATTTTAATTTACCTTTGTATGTAAGTTAATGTATGTCTTCTGAGAGGCGACTCTACATTTAACGTACAGATGTGTCCTTATATTGTTGCTCAAGTTGCACCAAATTGCCTCTCTCGGTGTTCCAGGGTCCGTGCAACTCAACCGTGCAGAGGGGACTATTTACTAAGCCTTGGGTGGAGATAAAGTACCAGCCAATCAGCATCTGACATGTTACAGGCTGTGTTTGAAAAAGGGCAATTATGAGCTGGTTGGTTGGTGGTACTTTATCTCTGTCCAAATGATCTCCACCCAAGGTTTAGTAAATAGACCCCAGAATGTCTTATTCACTCAAAAGGTAGGTCTTATTTGCACTGGTAAAACAACCAAAAGTGACAAAACTACATTGCTAGCATACACAGACCACTGGGACTTGGGGTACCTGTACATCTATGTACGAATGAGTCTCTAATATATGTAAAAGGGGTACTGATACGAGGGGCCACAGCCATTCCTCCCGATACGTTTCATTATGCTCTATCTGCAACTTAGTGTTTGTCTTATAGCAATTCCAATACCAAAATCACAGCCTATCATCTCTGGTTGACTGTGCGCGGTTTGGTCTACGGCTGCGATGAGACTAGGATGCAAAATTTTAAAAAAGGAACTCTAGCTAGGTGTCTTGCGCAAGACGTTAGGTAAGACAGGACACATCTGTAGACTTGGTGCAAGTTTCTGAGTTTATAATGATGTTGGCTCCTTGTTGGTGCTAGACATTGCTAGACATTTGATTTAAAGTTGCCCTTATCTTAAAATATGGGCAACTAAAAATCCAACTGTGGAAACGTATGTGTACATTTTATCTTGGTTTTATTTGTTGAAGAGCAAAGAGGTGGGGAAATATAAAGGAGAAATCTAAAGACCACATGCTATCCTGTTATCCTGTTATAACTTTCCCTTAGACATTTGAACGTTGACAGCTATATTTCAGGCTTGGCTTTGCAAACAGTATAATTTCAACAAAATGTCATAGAAACCTAATAGGTAAAAAAAAATGTAGGTCTGAAAATTTCCTAAAGAAAGCCATTGCGATGCCTCGGCATAAGACCAAAAAAGCCACCTCATGTGGAATTATTTTTACCCAAATTCTGACAACATTTCTGAAGGCATCTGCTCCATTTGTGAGGGCAAAGTTAGTAGAGGCAGGGACGTTAGCCATCTAGGCACCTCCTCCCTGTTACGTCAATTGCAGTGAGTTCAGTCAACTTATTTAACAAAATTATAATTATTTCAAAAATAATAACAAGTAATCCAGTATCAGCTACCAGCAGTTTGGACCAGCAAATACAATTTCCACAACCAAAACTGTCATCATCAACCTCCTCATTTCTGATCGGAGGTAGTCCTTCCAAAAAACTGTTTTATTGCAGCTCAAACAAAGCAAGCACTTCAGCCACAAATGGACAATTCCAACCTGCACCATTTATGAGCCTACATTTTGGAGAAAAAACATGGTATTATCCCTCAGACTCTCTGGTGAACCTCATAAATGTACTAAAGCAGTGGCAGAACTTGCAGCGGTGCAGCCAGTGCATTACACTGAAGGGGCCCACAACTGTCGGCATTACAGTGAGTCACTCTGACTCATTGTATACCGCCATTGCTGCCACAAGCACTGTGCCCGCTGCTAGTGCCCCTCCTGTTCTTCCTTTTAACAATAATGCAGCGGCAGCATGACTGGAGATGGAGAAGAGGTCCCGGGCCGGAGAGGGAGGAGGGCTGTTCTTCCCTCTCCTCCACTCTTGGGTGCCTCCTCCTCCCAGACGCCATGCTGCTGCTGCTGACAGATGCTAAGGGCCCCTCCAATGAGGAAGGAGGACCCCAGTTTCCGGCATCAGCGTGTCTGGCATATGAATCGCCAGTTCGTGAGCCAATCAGAGCTCGCAGACCGGCAGCCAATAAGGAGCCGCAACTGCTGGTCCACGAGCTCTGATTGGCTCATGAACTGGCGCTTCATTTGACAAGAGCGCCGCCGCAGCCAGAGACACAGGACGGACACAGAAGAGGCGTGCGCTGTGCCCTCCTTCCCGGACTCACACACAGCACAGCAGCACAGCAGTGAGCGGGGGCAACGTGTAGCTGGCACTGGAATTACAAGAATTACCCCCTGATAACAAACACGACACCCAGCTCATGAAATCCCTGGCAACAAGCATTACCCCCTAGCAACGAGCATGACACCCAGTGCATGAAACCCCTGGCAATGATTATTACCCCCTAGCAACGAGCTTAACACCCAGCACATGAAACCCCTGGCAACAAGCATAACACCCAGTGCATGAAACCCCTGGCAGCGGGCATGACACCCGGAGCATGAAAACCCCTGGCACCGTGCATGAAACCAAGAGCATGAAACCCCTGGCAATGAGCAGGTAATTTAAAAGTAATCAGAAGCCTTACTGTAGGGCTTAGTGTGTAATTGGAATTGCGGTGTGTGGCATAAAGTATAACGGACATTGCGGTGTGTGTCATAATGTGTCAGTAGCATTACGGTGTGTGGTATACTATATCACGGGCATTGTGGTATGTGGTATAATGTCTCAGGGGCATAGCAGTGTGTGGCATAATGTATAATGGGCATTGCGGCCTATGGCCTAATGTGTCGCAGGCATGACAGTGTTTGGTGTACTGTATCACAGGCATTGCATGTGCTATAATGTCTCAGGGTCATTGCAGTGAGTAGCATAATGTATAATGGGCACTGTGATGCGTGGCATAATGTGTCACAGGCATTACAGTGTGTGGCATAATGTGTCAGGGGCATTATGGTGTGTGGCATATTGTGTAATGGGCATTATGGTGTGTGGCATAGTGTCTAAGGGCCATTGCAGTATGTGACATAATGTATACTGGGCATTAGTATAAGGAGGAAAAATTACAGATAATGTAAGGGGCAAAGCAACACCCATTTCAGCAAGGCTACGCCCCATTTTTACGGCGCGCACAGATTCATCACTTTTCTAGTGTCAATTATGGGTCGGGGGCGCCAGAGAATGTTTTGGCTTAGGGGAGAAAAATTTCTAGTCACGCCACTGGCACTGGGGGTCTGACAGTGTCACACCAAGATCTTGTGACCATCCCAGTCACCTACTGTCGTAATGGGGGGTGGGGGCCCAAAACATATAGCTGCACCTCGGCCCACCACTCTCTATTTCCACCACTGTACTAAAGGGATGTGTTACACAATTAGGAAGGACATGGGGCAGTATGACCAACAGGCCAGCCTACTAATATTTGTTAGTGTAAGGCTAATTTGGAGTTTGCAGCTCTGCAGTGCAACTATGCATTTTCTTAGCTAGTTTTAGCAAATGTCAGGAATCCTTTACTATGAACAGTTTACTCTTTTATCAGGAATTTTGTCAGTGGCTGACAAACAGATTGTATTTTTTTTTAAATGATAAATTAATCAATTAAATTAACCCATAAATGAATCAGTTTTTTTCAACCCTTGTCAGGAATCCTTGTCTGTTAACAGTGTACTCTTTTATGGCCTTTTGTCAGTGGCTGCAAAACAGATTGTGATTTTTTTTTATAATTCTAAATTAATCAGTTAAACTAATCAATAAATTATTCAATCAATCAATCAATCAATCAATCAATAAATCAGTTCTTTCAACCCTTGTCAGGAATCCTTGGCTGTTAAGGTGCCCATACACTAGATGATATTATGAGCGATTTGGCCATTTCCGACGGATTGGAAATACAAATCGTTCATAATAGTGCAGATCGTTAAGTGTCTGTGAACGATAACGATCACGATACACGGTCCCGCTGGTCGTTGGTCAGATCTTCTGATCTTCCCTGCTGCAGGGAAGATCTGAAGTTATTGTCAATGACAGCATGCCCCTGGATGTAGCCACTCCCAGATCCTAAGTTATATCTTTAACCACTTAACTGACGATTTTTTGCTGGCAAAACCGGCCAGAAATTGTCTGGGTTTTTTTATGTAATATAGTTTAAAAAGTATTTTTAAAGCTATATTTAATTTAATTTGAATTTTTTTTATATGCTAAGATGGTGTCTTGCACCACCTTGTGTCTATTAGCCCCCATAAGAAAATTACTGGTCATTCCGTTTTTTTTTTTACCCCCCTCCTCCTCCTGTGGCTAGTGTATTTTTAAAAACATTTTCACTCCCCTCCCCACAGCATCATATTACTATTTTCCCATCCACACCACCTCCATAGGCATTACTCTCCCCCTTCCCCCAATATGCAGAGCGCAGCACAGCGTGTTCCCAGCGGCTGCTACTCCCACCGGTTACATTCGGCCGAGCAGCGCTTACATCCCGGCGACTGCTGCTCTCTGGTGCCTGTGTCAGAGCCTGGGGGTGGCAGCGTGTACCTGCCCACAACACAATGGGAGCAACCAATAACAGGTGCTTACTGATGGTGAGTGGGAATCCCACAGAGTGGTGAAGTACGCCCACTCAGGTAAATCAGGGAAGAGTAACCTCCTCTATTTCATAGGTAGAGTGAGGCCATACGGTCACACAGGCAAAGCTGATTTTCACACAAATAGTCAATGTTTTTCATCTAAGTCCCTAAAAAGTCACACGGCACATTCTTACCATTGTGTAGATGCCAAAAGATGCAGTTACAAGTGAGATGCATGGTATGTGAAATGTATTGGGCGTTTCCTGAGCAGTGACTGTAAGTTGATTATGCGGACATTTGCTGTCTCGATATTGGGTCAACTACAGGTGACTTACCTACCCCAATTAGCAAAGAGTGTATCCCGAGTTGACCGACAAAGACTCTTGCACCGCTTCTGTCCTTACCAGGACACCTTTCAGCCTACCTCATAATGTGGACCTTTGAGATTACATTCATGCCAGGCATTAACGTGATCTTTGGATGTTACATGGGGTGTAGTATGGCTGACCGGCGGTCTCCTGACCGCCGGTCAGCTTACCAACGCCGGGATCCCGGCAGCACACCGACGCCGGGATCCCGGCGGGGAGGGGCGAGTGCAGCAAGCCCCTTGCGGGCTCGCTGCGCTCGCCACGCTGCGGGCTCGATGGCGACCTGCGGTCGCCACGGGTTCTAGTCCCACTCTATGGGTGTCGTGGACACCCACGAGTGGAAATAGTCCCTGTTGGTCGGCATGCTGATAATCGGGATACTGAGCCGGCGGGATGGTGGAGGAGGTCATGTGACTGTCGGTCAGCAGACCGCCGGTCACATGAATACCACCCGTTACATGAAATCACAAGAGCCATACAGATTGAGTAGAAATTTGCAGTCCCTCTTTGGGGCTTTTGAACCTTGTCATTAGCTAAAATCTCTATCCAATCTTTTCTGCAAGACTGTAAACTCTCTAGATTTCTTGAGTGGCCCTGAGGTCTATGGCCACAGCTCTGGGCAAAGGGAGGGAGCTAACCATTCTGACTATCTGATTAGTGACCCTTACGTCACAGTGGCTGGACAGTGATCCTGATCCTTCCTCTCTGTTTCTCCTGGGACCTATTGACTGTGGCGATGACTGGTGATGAAGTTAGCTGTGGTAGCTTACCTGTATGTTCCCCTTACAGTCTTGTTGTGAGATCTAGACTCACTGGCATTTACAGTGGATGTTAGTTGGCCATTCTTGAACTTAGCACTAGTGACAACAAGAGCTGACACTTTCCATACTTTAGGCGTAGTATGCAGTTGAGCTTATCCAGTGTGGCTATGGCTCTTTCAGTTGTAATTTGTCATTCAATATTCACAACATATATTAATACATAACTGGGTAAAACCCAACTGGCTACTGATAGGAGAGGATGTCCCTGGTGGTCTTGACCTTGATTGAAAATGCCTAGTACCCCAGCTCTGTTGAACACAGGTAAAAAGTATCTGTGCCACAGTCCATTCATTGTGGAAAATAATTTACATCCAAGGTACAGTAGGTCCTGTTACAATCAGCAACACAGAAACAAAATCAATACAAATCTTATTTATGAATAGTGCTATAAGGATCAGTAATGAGCCTTTTTGTGCCACAGTAGTGTGTATGATGCAATAAATAAATGTTACACTCTATCAGTAATCTAGAAAACAAGGGTGTGTCAGTCCCACTCTCTGGCTTTGCCAAAGCAAGCGAGGACGCAGAGTCACTGGCCCCGGCAGCGTGATTTCACCAGATATCCTGAGGCTTCTGAGGGTTAGTCAGATGTCTGATGTTCACGCAGTTGATCCAATGCTGCGTCTTCGGTCACAGCAGCAAAACACAGAACCCGGCAGGGGACGTCTTTTTTACTTAAGATACCTCCTGCGGCTTTTGCATAATTTTGCACAGCAGCTCCACACAAAGACGCAGTGGCTGCATGCACAGCGTCCATGACTAAAAAGACCCCTCTAACCCTATAACAAGGCATTATTCAGCAGACAGAGTAAAGTGAGTATGAAATAAGAAAAAAGAATAGTAACACTACCAACGCGCGTTTCACCAAAGCAGCCTTTTCAAGACTACACTCATCTTTCAGATTTCTGAATTCTAAGATTATAAGGACTTGTTCTATTTGTAAATAACTTAATGTAGCAAACAATGTATTTATGAATTTAACTAATATTTTAGTAATATTAAGTCTTCTAATCTCATGCTGTCCTTCAGCAGGTCCTGGTACTCTATGGTAGAAGAGAAAATAAGAAATACATACCAGGCACTACCCTTTGTTCTGGTTTGCTGTGGACTTGTGCACATACTGCCGCCCATTTCGCTGCATTTGCTGCTGCTTCTGCACTCCATTGCTTGAAGAAACAAACACAGTCATGGGTGGTTATTTTTTGGGAACACTAGCTAAAGAGCAAGTAACGGTTGCTTGCAAAATAATGTTTGCAAATTTTTACAATGGTGTTATTTTTTAATGAAATACAGTAAGACTATTGCTGAGTTTGCAGACTGCCCATACAATCAGTGTGGCAAGGTCATGATATTGCGAAATGCGTAACCACCTGCATCGCCTGCCATGTTGAAGGATTAAAAACTTTGTCAGAGGCACACGAGGCCTTTAATACTTCTAGTACAATAGACTATAAAATGCTATTATAAACTATAAACCTTTCCTAGGCACGCCTACAAGTGCCCCGAGGCACCCCAGGCTGTCTAGAAAAGGAGAGTTATGGTAGACTTACCATGGTTAACTCTCTTTCTGTGAAGTACATTGGGTTCCACAGGGAAACATCGGAGTGTAGAGTGGATCTTGATCCAGAGGCACCAACAGGCTAAAGCTTTAGGCTGTCCCAGGATGCATTGGTGCCTCCTCTATAAACCCGCCTCCAGGCACTGAGAGCTCAGTTTCGTTAACCAGTCCAATGTAGGAGCAGGTAAAAGAGAATGCAGATGTTAGTCACATTCTCACGACAGGAGAAGGGAACAGCGGCCAATGCCATATAAACCCATAGAGGCTAGGTGCGTCAGGGTGGGCACCCTGTGGAACCCAATGTACTTTGCAGAAAGAGATTTAACATGGTAAGTCTACCACAAATCTCCTTTTCTGCAGCAGGGTACATTGGTTTCCACAGGGAAACATCGGGTGGTGTCCTAAAGCAGTTCCTCAAGGGAGGGGACGCACCTTAGCGGGTATGACAACCCGGCATCCAAAGGAAGCATCCTGGGAGGCAGGAGTATCAAAGGCATAGAACCTAATGAACGTGTTCACTGAGGACCACGTAGTTGCTTTGCACAATTGTTCTATGGGCGTGTCATAGCGGGCCGCCCAAGAAGGTCCAATAGACCGAGTCGAATGAGCTTTAATAGCAGCAGGAGCTGGGAGACCAGCCTGCACATAGGTTTGTGCAAACACCATTCTTACCCATCTGGCCAAGGTTTGCTTATTCGCAGGCCATGCACGTTTGTGAAACCAAACAGTACAAAAAGGGTATCTGACCTCCTGATAGAGGCAGTCCTCTCCACATATATACGGAGAGCCCTCACCACATCCAAAGACCGCTCTTTGGGGACAAGTCAGAAGAGAAAAAGGCCAGGACCACAATATCTTGGTTTAGGTGAAAAGATGACACCACCTTAGGTAAATAACCCGGGCAAGTTCTAAGAACTGCCTGGTCACGCTGAAAAATCAGAAAGGGTGGACGACAGGACAATGCACTTAAGTACAACACCCTTCTAGCAGAGGCAATAGCCAGTAGCAATAGGACCTCGGCCGTGAGCCATTTAAGGTCCACCGACTCAAGAGGTTCAAATGGTGACTCTTGCAGGGCATACAGGACAACATACATATCCCATGGAGCCACAGGAGGGACATAGGGAGGCTGAATCCTTAATACACCCTGAGTGAATGTATGAACGTCAGGGATAGACGCAAACTTTCTCTGAAACCATACCGACAAGGCAGATATGTGAACTTTGAGGGAGGCCAGACAAAGGCCTAAGTCCAGGCCTTGGTACAGAAAAGCCAGAATTCTGGAAGTTCCGAATCTGTATGCATCATAATTCTTATCAGCACACCAGGTGAAGTAAGAATTTCAGACCCTGAAATAAATCCGGGCAGATGCCGGCTTACGGAATTTCAACATAGTTTGTATAACCACCTCAGAGAATCCTTTGGCCCTCAGGAGAGAGGCTTCAAGAGACACGCCGTCAAAGCCAGTCTGGCCAGGTCTGGATAGAGACAAGGGCCCTGTATGAGGAGGTCTAGGAATTGAGAAAGTAGAAGAACACGCTCTGTTGATAGACCCTGCAGGTCTGAGAACCAATGCCGTCTGGGCCACGCAGGAGTGACTAGAAGTAGTATTCCTCCTTCTTGCTTGAACTTCCACAGGACCCTGGGCAGGAGTGACACTGGAGGTAACAACGTAAGGCAGCCGAAAGTTCCATTGAATGGCTAGTGCATCCATTAATGCTACTTGAGGATCCCTGGTCCTTGAAACAAAGACCGGAACTTTGTGAGTTTGTCGAAACGCCATCAGGTCTACATCTGGTAGGCCCCACATGTCCACTAGGAGTTGAAAGACTTCTGTATGAAGACTCCACTCTCCGGCGTGTAGATGGCGTTCCGCCCAACGAAGGATTTTTGACACTTCCAACATTGCCATGCAGCTTCGAATGCGCCTTGATGGTTTATGTATGCCACCGTGGTGGCGCTGTCTAACCGTACTTGAACAAGCCTGTTCTGTATCAGAGGCAGGGCGAGAGTTAATGCATTGAACACCGCCCGCAGCTGTAGAATGTTTATCGGGAGGTGTGACTCCTCCTTGGTCCAACAACCCTGGAAAGAGTGTTGCTCCAATCTTTCCAGGGTCGTTGGACCAAGGAGGAGTCACACATCCCGATAAACATTCTACAGCTGCGGGCGGTGTTCAATGCATTAACTCTCGCCCTGCCTCTGGTACATCATCCACGCAAACTGGCATCCATTATCAGCAGGACCCAGTCGGGGATCCAGAAGGGACTGCCCCTGCTCAATTGCTGGTCCTGTAGCCACCAGGTCAGTGACAGATGAACCTCCAGTGTCAAAGTAATCACGTGAGATCTGATCCGATGAGGTAGGCCATCCCACTTGGAAAGGATTAACCTCTGCAGGGAGCGGGAATTAAATTGAGCGTACTCTACCATGTCGATTGCCGACACCGTTAGGCCAAGTACTTGCATCGCCGAGTGTATTGACACTCTGGGGTGACAAAGGAAGCACCTTATTCTGCCCTGTCCGGAGACAGGAACAGACATTGACTGTGTGTGTCCAGGAGTGCCCCCAGGTGCACCATGCTCTGAGCTGGGACCAGTGAGGATTTCTTCCAATTGATGAGCCGCACGTGGGCTTTTAGTAAGCTTACCTTCAGTTGTAGGTGACTGATGAGGACATCGTGGGAGTTTGCCAGGATCAGCAAGTCATCCAGATAAGGCAGGATCCTGACTCCCTGGCGACGGAGATGTGCCATCATTACGGCCATGACCTCGGTGAAGAACTGAGGAGCCACAGCCAGTCCAAATGGCAGAGCCTGGAACTGATAGTGTAGGTTGCCAACAGCAACCATATAGTCCCCAGGTTCCATCGCCAGTACAATTGAGCACGGCATTTCCATATGGAACTTGGACACTCTCACAAACCTGTTTAGTGATTTGAGGTTGAGAATAGGCTGGAAAGACCTATTAGGTTTCGGAACTAGAAACAGGGTCGAGTAGTAACCACTGCCTCTCTGGGGCACTACGACTCCTGTATCCAGGCGAGAACTCACAATCTTCTGCAGCGTTTGCGCCTTTAACGGATTTTCAAAGGGATGGGCATGGTGCAAAACTGGCGAGGAGGACGTCTCTTGAAAGAGACTCGTACCCGTGAGAGACAACTCCTCGCACCCATGCATCTGCAGTGGTCTTTAACCAGATCTGGGTGAACTGCAGAAGTCGTTCTCCCACCCTGGGGTCCCCCAGGGGTAGGCCCGCACCGTCATGCAGCAGGCTTGTCTTGATTAGAAGCAGGCTGATGGTCCGCCCAGGACTGCTTTGCCTTGGGCTTCATGGTTTTGGGAGCACGAGATTGTCTCGGGTATGCCTGAACTTTTGCTTTCCCTTGAGGCCGAAAGAAACAAAGAGTGGTACCTCTTACCTTCTGTGCAGAAGGATTAGTATTTGGGAGAAAGGCAGTCTTAGCGGCCACCAGTTCAGACACAATTTTAGGAAAGTCTTCCCCAAACAAACCGACCCCTTCAAAAGGGAGAACCTCCTAGGTCTTTTTGGAGTCTAGGTCCACCTTCCATGACCTCAACCACAGAATACGGCGAACCAAGACAGACATATTCAATGCCTTGGCCGCCAACACAGCCGCCTCAGAGGACACCTCCTGAATGTAGTAGGTGGTGGTGGTGGTAATGTGAGACAGGTAATGTCTGGCATTGTGAGATACATCCTCAGGCGACTCATCCTCTAACGCCTGAACCCATGCTTCAATACCTTTAGCAGCCTAAGAGGCTGCAATAGTGGGTCTATGTACAGCACCTACAAGGCAGTAAACAGATTTCAGGCATGAAGTGACAGTGCTGACAGGCAGAGTAGATGACACCACTAGGCGGGTGACATGAGAGTCCACCGGCGGTTAATTTTCTCACAAGCTACATAACACTGCAGGGAGAGGATAGCGAGCTAAGGCCCGTTTAGACAGGGGGAATTTCTTCCCTGGATTAGACCAGGGTTCCTTCCTGATGTCCAGCAGATGGTCAGAATGGGGTATAGGTTTTTAACCACCTTCTGCTGTTTAAACATATCAGCTTTTTTAACTACAGTAGTGGGGGCCTCATCATCAGTGACATGTAGGATCTGCTTAATAGCTCTCACTAGAGCAGGGACATCAATTTGCACTGGAGAATCCTCATCAGAAACACCTGATTCAGTGTCTGATAGGACAGTACCCTCCTCTTCAGATGAAACATCTAAGAGATTTGTGGATTGTGAGGAGAAAGCAGCCCGCTTAGATGACCCAGAGACATGTGAGTGACCTGGAATAGATTTTTGTCTGACCAAGGAATGGTTTAACTGCTGCAACTGGTTAGGCAAGTTTTCCGCCAAAGGCCGATTGACCATAGGAACTATTTGTGTCTGTAATGGCACCAGTGGTCCCATAGGGGGCTATAGGCGTTCCACCAGAGTACCCAGTAGGTTTGAGAACGCGCCCCAGGGTGGCTCCTGATTGGTTACAGGAGCTGTGGACTGACTGGGAGATGTATGACACATAGTACACAGACCATCATACACAGCTTCCCCCTCTGGTAAATCCTTGGTGCATATTCTGCATGATGCAGGAGCGTCCACAGACTTACTGCCCTTCTTGTTAGACATTGTACGCAAAAGCAACAATAAAGCTGTTTGGTACATTAAATCCAGACATATATAAGAATAATACCTGCGAATAAATCCGGTATTATGTGACTGAGTACACAGTAGAATACACGTAATGGGTAAATACTGCAACGCATTATTTATACGACCCAGACGCACCTGGGCCCTCATTCCGAGTTGATCGCTCGCTAGCTGCTTTTAGCAGTAGTGCAAACACTAAGCCGCCGCCCTCTGGGAGTGTATCTTAGCTTAGCAGAAGTGCGAACGAAAGGTTAGCAGAATAGTGCTGAAATTTTTTCAAGCAGTTTCAGAGTAGCTGCAGACCTACTCCTTCCTTGCGATCACTTCAGACTGTTGGGTTCCTGGTTTGACGTCACAAACACGCCATGCGTTAGGCCAGCCACTCCCCCGTTTCCACAGGCACGCCTGCGTTTTTACCAGACACGACTGCGTTTTTAGCAAACTCCCGGAAAATGTCCAGTTACCACCCAGAAACACCCACTTCCTGTCAATCATTCAACGATCAACAATGCGACTGAAAAGCGTCGCTAGACCTTGTGTGAAATTGCATAGTTTTTTGTGAAAATACGTTGTGCGTGCGCACTGCGGCCCGTATGCATGCGCAAAAATGCCGATTTTTAGCCTGAACGCTGCGCTGCGAACAACGGCAGCTAGCGACCAACTCGGAATGACCCCCCTAGTCCCTTAGGGTACAGAATATAGTGATAGATATATCTGGGAAACACTGAAAGTGAAATCCACACAGCAGATACGGGCACACACAGTCACATTGGCAATGCAGATATTTATTATTATGACAATAAAACTGCAGTGAAATAATATATGTACATATATATATATATATATATATATATAAAAAACACAGCGCAGTCCTAGACTGGAGGTATATATCAGAATACTCGTACAACATATTCTGTAATTGGTACACTTTTTCTTAACTAACGCTGTCTGTATAAAGACATGTAGAATACTCAAGTGTTTGTAAAGTCACAGTGCTGTATAAAGGCGCTTTACAAGGGAGACCTTGCCCTGTAGTCCCAGAGACCAGCCGCAACTATACATATAAGATGGTGCCCAGCGTCTCAGTCAGGGAGTGAGGGAGAGTGTGAGGCAGCTCCAGGGCAGGAAAAACCTGCCGCAGAGGTCGCCCTGGGCTGGGGAGGGGCTACAGGTCAAGTGCCGACTCCCCTATGCTGGTCTCCCACCCCAGATACTAGTGAGCCTTATTAAATGGGGCGTTAGTACACCCGACCTGTGCTCTATTGCCCTGTTGGTCTAATGGGGTCCCTGCTTGGTGACAGTGTCCACGCCAGCGTCGCGACCCATCTTCCTAGGTCGCGGACGGAACGCAATTTAATGGCAGGTCCTGCCTGGGGGATCCTCTTACCCCCTCCCCGTAGCAGCCACGTGAACCAGGAGAGCGACTGCGACTTTGTGCCTAAAGCCGGAGCGTCTCCGCCGCAAGTACCCGGGAACAGGCTGCGGGAGTATGCAACCTCGTTTGGGAGGTGATGGAGCTGCAGCGCTGAAGTGTCACCATGACATACAGCGCTGACAGACCAATTTTGAAGAAATTTTCTGTCAGAAAAAGCTTTTTCAGAGCTGCCCAGTGCAGCCCTCCTGTTATTGTGACCTGCTGCTGCAGCACCAACTGAAAAACTGAGCTCACAGTGCCTGGAGGTGGGGTTATAGAGGAGGCCCCAGTGCATCCTGGGAGAGTCTAAAGCTTTAGCCTGTTGGTGCCTCTGGATCAAGATCCACTCTACACCCCGATGTTTCCCTGTGGAAACCAATGTACCCTGCTACAGAAAATAAGAACGGCAATTTGTTTATGACTGCAATCCTGTTTGTGGCTGGTTTCTTCTAAAGTCACCTTTTCACAAGAGATAAAGCATCCTTTGAGGAGGTATAAACATAAATGCGTATTAATGATCGCATGCTCACTCTGCATTCCCTAACCAACTCTGAATGTGCTTACTGGTTCAGCATCTACAGCGAGTAGACAATTTAAATAATGCTTAAGGCAGATTAGCAGGAATTACTAAACAGGGCTAATGGGGAACACAGCCTCATTCAGAGATGTTCACAGTTCATCTGAAGCCATTTTCTGTACTGCTTGCCCTGCATGCCCATTCCCCCGGCACCAAATGGCCGCAGAGAGACAATGATGCTGGGGCTTAGGGAGTACTGCGACCGTCGTATCCAGCGCAAGGGCAGGTCTACGCAAGAGATGTACTATACACTGAGCTACTGCCTGGAAAACCATGATCCATCACGTACGCAGCCATGTTGTTTCAATGTAAAGTGCCAGTAAGGAAAAAAATTTAAGCAACTTTTTTTTATCATTAATTTTTGAGGTAATCTTTACCATTTTCAACATGTTGCTGGGACGAGGAAACACTTGGGACCTTAGTTCATTGTGCCTGTCCACAATCAGTTGTTGTATCTCGGCTTTGTCACAGGAATGCTTTGCAAATATGTCATCCTGCAAAACAAAGAGAAATTAATATTAATATCGTCAAACAGTTCAGTGATACATTATCCGCCAATGTCCATTTCCAAATTGATATAAATGTAATGGCACAATGCATAGGTTTTGCTGAAAGGCGTATGAGCGTCCAGTATGCGCAGACTGTGACTGTCGCCTTTCCTCCGCCTTGATCACCGTCTCTCCCTCCCGCATCCTACGCTGACCCCTTCATTTGAAACTTGCTCCCCTACCCTATAAGACTCTCCGCCATCCTTCAAGGCTTCAAAGCGACGTGGAATTGTACCTGCGTATGACATACTACCAGCTCTCCTCATAATCTTATCTCAAGCCCTCAGCCCTTCCTCCTACCAGTTTACCCCCACTTACCTAGACTGTAAGCTGTTTATGGGCAGGGCCCTCCGCCTATTTGGAACTCACCCTGCACTATCCTTGTATACTTTTGACCCCCCTCCCCGCTTTGTTTAGTGTGTTGCTTTTGTACATTTTAATGTTTCATTATAATGGCTTTTGCATGAATAGACTAAGTTAATATAACATGCAAAATGTTCAGTGCGTATACCACGTATTTACCGCTATTTCTGTATTTATTTTTGCATCTTGTTACATTTTATATGTATTTAAATGAAAAGAAAATTAGTTTATCCAAAAACTCTTTCCACTGATAGACACAAAATACTCTATGGGGCAGATTCAATGAGCTGCGGGACTTACAACATGGCTGTATGGATGTATCCTCCTTTATTTTACACCCGATGCGTACGTACGTAAGTAAGTGCATAGGCATCGCGTGTAAGATTATCTGTGCCGAGCTGCATATAGTCACACCCGCGGTTATACAATTCTGTGCGCATGGGTTGCGGTTGCGAGCGTACGTACGCACCCGTTCACTCTTGCCGCGACTGCATTACCACGATGCACACACATTGCAAGTAAGACCAACGTGGACACAACTGCAGCTCCCAGGTTTAATTCCATGAGCTATTTAGTGACTTGCCGAATGCCATGTGCGGTATACTCGCTGCTAATGTGCGTTAACTTATAGCACCTAGATTTATAGATTCAGAGCCCAGAGTTATGGAATTACCCACGCGGTAAGCCCCAGGGAGTGCACTTAATACGGATTTTTCTCCACAGCGCCCCCAGAGGTTGCAAGGAGAAATACACTTGAAGTGCACCCTCTGCACTTGTGTGGATCATTAGATCGACAGTGTCTAGGTCGACAATGTTTAGGTCGACAGGGTTGGAAGGTTGACAGGGTTTCTAGGTCGACATGTGCTAGGTCGACAGGTCAAAAGATCGACATGAGTTTTTTTGGGGGGTTTTGTGTAGTTTTCTGCGTACAGTGACCGGGATGCCAAATTAGTACACCAGGGCCAATATTTACTAAAAAATCGAGTTTGTCCGATTTGTGTTTTTTTTTTTTCCAAAGTCCAATCCGGGAATTCACTAAGCACAGATCTCGGCAGTGTCTGGTCTATTCGTAATGGATTTAACGGCAAAGTTCTGAAATATGAATGAATAGACCATCGGTCAAACGCGGCTGTTATTTCATACAACACGGGTATTCACTATTCATTCGTATTTGGGTGTTAGTCTCTGAGGGCTCAAGTGCGGGTCTATTTTTTTGCGAATCGTTAAAAAAAGCAGCAAAAAAATAGACCTGCTTTTTCCAGTCGAGTTTGGATAACCATGCACGGATCAGTGAGATCTGTGCATGGTTATCTATGGGAAAGGGTCTGTTTAGTGTAAAAACAGAAAAAAAAATTGCGTGGGGTCCCCCCTCCTAAGCATAACCAGCCTCGGGCTCTTTGAGCCGGTCCTGGTTGAAAAAATATGGAGAAAAAATGACAGGGGTTCCCCCATATTTAATCAACCAGCACCGGGCTCTGCACCTGGTCCTGGTTCCAAAAATACGGGGGACAAAAAGCGTAGGGGTCCCCTGTATTTTTAAAACCAGCACCGGGCTCCACTAGCCAGGTACATAATGCCACAGCCGGGGGACACTTTTATAGTGGTCCCTGCGGCCCTGGCATTACATACCCAACTAGTCACCCCTGGTCGGGGTACCCTGGTGGAGTGGGAACCCCTTAAATAAAGGGGTCCCCCCCTCCAGCCACCCAAGGGCCAGGGGTGAAGCCCGAGGCTGTCCCCCCATCCAAGGGCGGCGGATGGGGGGCTGATAGCCAAGTGTAAAAAATGTGAATATTGTTTTTAGTAGCAGTACTACAAGTCCCAGCAAGCCTCCCCCGCAAGCTAGTACTTCGAGAACCACAAGTACCAGCATGCGGTGGAAAACCTGGGCCGCTGGTACCTGTAGTACTACTACTAAAAAAATACCCCCAAAAAAACAGGACACACACACCGTGAAAGTATAAGTTTATTACATACATGCACACCTCCAAACATACATACTTACCTATGTTCACACGAGGGTCGGTCCTCTTCTCCATGTAGAATCCTCGGGGTACCTGTGAAAAAAATTATACTCACATAATCCAGTGTAGCTTCTGTCCTTTGTATAATCCACGTACTTGGCAAAACAAAAAAACGAAAACCCGACCACGCACTGAAAGGGGTCCCATGTTTACACATGGGACTCCTGTCCCCGTCTGCCAGGACCCCCCCCTCACTCCTGTCAAAGAGGGTCCCTTCAGCCAATCAGGGAGCGCCACATCATGGCACTCTCCTGATTGTCTGTGTGTTCCTGTAGTGTCTGTGAGGCAGCACACGGCAGAGATACAATGTAGCGCCTATGCGCTCCATTGTATCCAGTGGTGGGAACTTTGCGGTCAGCGGTTGACTGAAAGTAACCTCACCGCTGACCGCAAAGTTCCCACCATTGGATACAATGGAGCGCATAGGCGCTACATTGTATCTCTGCCGTGTGCTGCCTCACAGACACTACAGGAACACACAGCCAATCAGGAGAGTGCCACGACGTGGCGCTCCCTGATTGGCTGAAGGGACCCTCTTTGACAGGAGTGAGGGGGGGTAATGGCAGACGGGGAAAGGAGTCCCATGTGTAAACATGGGACCCCTTTCAGTGCGTGGTCGGGTTTTCGTTTTTTTGTTTTGCCAAGTACGTGGATCATACAAAGGACAGAAGCTACACTGGATTATGTGAATATAATTTTTTTCACAGGTACCCCGAGGATTCTACATGGAGAAGAGGACCGAGCCTCGTGTGAACATAGGTAAGTATGTATGTTTGGAGGTGTGCATGTATGTAATAAACGTATACTTTCACGGTGTGTGTGTCCTGTTTTTTTTTAGTAGTAGTACTACAGGTACCAGCGGCCCAGGTTTTCCACCGCATGCTGGTACTTGTGGTTCTCCAAGTACCAGCTTGCGGGGAGGCTTGCTGGGACTTGTAGTAGTACTGCTACTTAAAACAATATTCACATTTTTTACACTTGGCTATCAGCCCCTCATCCGCCGCCCTTGGATGGGGGGGACAGCCTCGGGCTTCACCCCTGGCCCTTGGGTGGCTGGGGGGGGGGGACCCCTTGATTTAAGGGGTTCCCACTCCTCCAGGGTACCCCGGACAGGGGTGACTAGTTGGGTATGTAATGCCAGGGCCGCAGGGACCACTATAAAAGTGTCCCCCGGCTGTGGCATTATGTACCTGGCTAGTGGAGCCTGGTGCTGGTTTTAAAAATACGGGGGACCCCTACGCTTTTTGTCCCCCGTATTTTTGGAACCAGGACCAGGCGCAGAGGTGCTGGTTGATGAAATATGGGGGAACCCCTGTCATTTTTTCCCCCATATTTTGTCAACCAGGAATGGCTCAAAGAGCCCGAGGCTGGTTATGCTTAGGAGGGGGGACCCCACGCATTTTTTTTCAGAATTTTAAAGACTTTAAACAACTTTTTAAGGTACACAATGAAGCCCTGCATGGATCTCACAGATCCGGCCGGGATTCCTTGTGTTTTGTCAGGCAGTGTTTTACTCATCACTCCCGTAAAACACTGCCTGACATTACGAATCACATCGACATCGGAAAAAACGAATGTGCAAAACTCGGCAGCTTAGTAACTGACCGTATCAGGATTCAAAAAGTTGCAGTAAAATGCACCCGATACCATTCGAGTTCAAACACCCTTATAAAACGGCTAAAACACGAATATTAGTAAATATACCCCCATGTCCCCTCGCATGGCTCGTTCCAATCATAGTCCACGTGGATCATTAAGTATGAAAAAGTTTAAAAAAATAAAAAAAATGTGAAAAACTCATGTCGACCTTTTGACCTGTCGACCTAGCACTTGTCGAACTAGAAACCCTGTCGACCTTCCAACCCTGTCGACCTAGTGACTGTCTACCTATAGTAATCAACCTAAACATTGTCGACCTAGACAGTGTCGATCTTCCGACCGGATCCCCCCCTGCACAGCTGAATGTACTGTGATGTAAAACAGTGTTTTGTCTTAATCAGCTACATATAAAGGGAAAAAAGACAATTATATTTATCTCCATTATTTTAATACTTGCTTTAGCAACAGTCTGTAATCTATAAATCTCTGCCAGCTTTGTAAATATGGACACATCAATATTATTATTATTATTATTATTATTATTATTATTATTATTTGGCACTCCAATGGAGCTTTTGTTGTGTGTTTTTGCCCATTGTTCTGTTGAAACTTAAATCTTCTTGCAAGTCTTAGATCTTGTGCAGACTGCAGCAGGTATCTCCTAGAGATGAGCGGGTTCGGTTTCTCTGAAACCGAACCCGCACGAACTTCATGTTTTTTTCACGGGTCCGAGCAGACTCGGATCCTCCCGCCTTGCTCGGTTAACCCGAGCGCGCCCGAACGTCATCATGACGCTGTCGGATTCTCGCGAGACTCGGATTCTATATAAGGAGCCGCGCGTCGCCGCCATTTTCACACGTGCATTGAGATTGATAGGGAGAGGACGTGGCTGGCGTCCTCTCCATTAGAAATTAGATTAGAAGAGAGAGAGAGATTGTGCAGAGTCAGACAGAGTTTACCACAGTGACCAGTGCAGTTGTTGTTAGTTAACTTTTATTTATTTTAATATATCCGTTCTCTGCTATATCCGTTCTCTGCCTGAAAAAAAACGATACACAGCAGCAGCCAGTCACACAGTGTGACTCAGTCTGTGTGCACTCAGCTCAGCCCAGTGTGCTGCACATCAATGTATAAAAGGCAAAGCTTATAATAATTGTGGGGGAGACTGGGGAGCACTGCAGGTTGTTATAGCAGGAGCCCCCAGGAGTACATAATATTATATTAATTTAAAATTAAACAGTGCACACTTTTGCTGCAGGAGTGCCACTGCCAGTGTGACTAGTGGTGACCAGTGCCTGACCACCAGTATAGTAGTATATTGTTGTATGTATTGTATACTATCTCTTTATCAACCAGTCTATATTAGCAGCAGACACAGTACAGTGCGGTAGTTCACGGCTGTGGCTACCTCTGTGTCGGCAGTCGGAACTCGGCAGGCAGTCCGTCCATCCATAATTGTATTACAATATATACCACCTAACCGTGGTATTTTTTTTTCTTTCTTTATACCGTCGTCATAGTGTCATACTAGTTGTTACGAGTATACTACTATCTCTTTATCAACCAGTGTACAGTGCGGTAGTTCACGGCTGTGGCTACCTCTGTGTCGGCAGTCGGCAGGCAGTCCGTCCATCCATAATTGTATTATTATTATAATATATACCACCTAACCGTGGTTTTTTTTTCATTCTTTATACCGTCATAGTGTCATACTAGTTGTTACGAGTATACTACTATCTCTTTATCAACCAGTGTACAGTGCGGTAGTTCACGGCTGTGGCTACCTCTGTGTCGGCAGTCGGCAGGCAGTCCGTCCATCCATAATTGTATTATTATTATAATATATACCACCTAACCGTGGTTTTTTTTTCATTCTTTATACCGTCATAGTGTCATACTAGTTGTTACGAGTATACTACTATCTCTTTATCAACCAGTGTACAGTGCGGTAGTTCACGGCTGTGGCTACCTCTGTGTCGGCAGTCGGCAGGCAGTCCGTCCATCCATAATTGTATTATTATTATAATATATACCACCTAACCGTGGTTTTTTTTTCATTCTTTATACCGTCGTCATAGTGTCATACTAGTTGTTACGAGTATACTACTATCTCTTTATCAACCAGTGTACAGTGCGGTAGTTCACGGCTGTGGCTACCTCTGTGTCGGCAGTCGGCAGGCAGTCCGTCCATCCATAATTGTATTATTATTATAATATATACCACCTAACCGTGGTTTTTTTTTCATTCTTTATACCGTCGTCATAGTGTCATACTAGTTGTTACGAGTATACTACTATCTCTTTATCAACCAGTGTACAGTGCGGTAGTTCACGGCTGTGGCTACCTCTGTGTCGGCAGTCGGCAGGCAGTCCGTCCATCCATAATTGTATTATTATTATAATATATACCACCTAACCGTGGTTTTTTTTTCATTCTTTATACCGTCGTCATAGTGTCATACTAGTTGTTACGAGTATACTACTATCTCTTTATCAACCAGTGTACAGTGCGGTAGTTCACGGCTGTGGCTACCTCTGTGTCGGCAGTCGGCAGGCAGTCCGTCCATCCATAATTGTATTATTATTATAATATATACCACCTAACCGTGGTTTTTTTTTCATTCTTTATACCGTCGTCATAGTGTCATACTAGTTGTTACGAGTATACTACTATCTCTTTATCAACCAGTGTACAGTGCGGTAGTTCACGGCTGTGGCTACCTCTGTGTCGGCAGTCGGCAGGCAGTCCGTCCATCCATAATTGTATTATTATTATAATATATACCACCTAACCGTGGTTTTTTTTTCATTCTTTATACCGTCGTCATAGTGTCATACTAGTTGTTACGAGTATACTACTATCTCTTTATCAACCAGTGTACAGTGCGGTAGTTCACGGCTGTGGCTACCTCTGTGTCGGCAGTCGGCAGGCAGTCCGTCCATCCATAATTGTATTATTATTATAATATATACCACCTAACCGTGGTTTTTTTTTCATTCTTTATACCGTCGTCATAGTGTCATACTAGTTGTTACGAGTATACTACTATCTCTTTATCAACCAGTGTACAGTGCGGTAGTTCACGGCTGTGGCTACCTCTGTGTCGGCAGTCGGCAGGCAGTCCGTCCATCCATAATTGTATTATTATTATAATATATACCACCTAACCGTGGTTTTTTTTTCATTCTTTATACCGTCGTCATAGTGTCATACTAGTTGTTACGAGTATACTACTATCTCTTTATCAACCAGTGTACAGTGCGGTAGTTCACGGCTGTGGCTACCTCTGTGTCGGCAGTCGGCAGGCAGTCGCTAATCTTACTCACACAGCTACCTCATTGCGCCTCTTTTTTTCTTTGCGTCATGTGCTGTTTGGGGAGGGTTTTTTGGAAGGGACATCCTGCGTGACACTGCAGTGCCACTCCTAGATGGGCCCGGTGTTTGTGTCGGCCACTAGGGTCGCTTATCTTACTCACACAGCGACCTCGGTGCAAATTTTAGGACTAAAAATAATATTGTGAGGTGTGATGTGTTCAGAATAGGCTGAAAATGAGTGTAAATTATGTTTTTTGAGGTTAATAATACTTTGGGATCAAAATTACCCCCAAATTCTATGATTTAAGCTGTTTTTTAGGGTTTTTTGAAAAAAACACCCGAATCCAAAACACACCCGAATCCGACAAAAATAATTCGGTGAGGTTTTGCCAAAACGCGTTCGAACCCAAAACACGGCCGCGGAACCGAACCCAAAACCAAAACACAAAACCCGAAAAATTTCAGGCGCTCATCTCAAGTATCTCCAAGGTTTGCCTATGTCCATCAATTGCTCCCTCTTTGAAGCAGTGAAGCCTCCACGTAGCATGTAGCATTGCACTCCCTTGATAATGCTTCAAAGTAGACATGATGCCTGATTCTGAGTCTATCGCAATGCTGATATAATGGCCGATGTTTTTCAAGTTGCTAAAAGAGCATGCGTATGCATAGAGTGGCAATAGCGACTGAGACGCATGGTCTCAGAAATGTATTGGAAATATACTGGGCATATATTGCACTGTGGCTGGAGACCCGGGCCACATGGCCAAAATGGCGCCGCAGCCTGAGGGTTAACCCTTTCTTTGCCATGGCTAGCATCTTTGGCACATCTCTGACCAGACTCCTCCTTCACGCCCATGAAGGCCGCCAGCGGGCCATGTACCAAAGATTTGGCTCCTGGTCCTTCAGTCTCTTGGGGTTAAAGATAGGTACCCGGGTGGGCTCTGGCTCCAGCCTAGACAGTTCATCCATATTGCAGTGAGCCTTTCTTTGTTGGTAAACATTATGCAAATAGTAAGCCTGAAGTCCAAGGCTCCACCATAACAGTTTCCCCCCATAGTATGTTGCAGCCACTCAAAAGGAGAGTGGTCATATACCACTGTGGAGGGCCAGTTGCAGAAACCTGGTTGAGGTTGCCAAACACTCCATTTCAATTGTAACATATCCCACCCCCCGACAATAGCAGTTTCCTGCTCAATCAGGCTACAGGGTGCTCCTGTCTATGTGGCCCCTCCTGGCTCAGTGCTTTTTCCAGACCCATGCATCAGTTTGTAGCACAATGTCCCACTCATGAATTTGCACCATCAGCACTGGAGCTGGTAGCAGAGCACCCTTCAATGACTGGAATGAGAACTCACAAGTGGATGTCCACTAACTTGGGATGATCATTCCTAGTCAAATCTCTAAGGGATGTCATTACAGAACTAAAGTCAGGGACAACTTCATTGTGGGCTTCTACAGTTTCTAAGGTCTTTACCTGTCTCAGAGTTCTGGACTGGATGCAGTTTCTGGTTGCCTCTACCCTTGCTGGCAATACCCTGCCTTCTCCCACTCTATGCCCCAGGCACTGCACCTCTGTCGTTTCTACCCTGCATCCATCTGCCCTAACTGTAAGATGTGCCCTCCAATTCTCCTCTAAACAACTAATGACCCATGCAACCTACCTTGTTGAGACCTGCATCTTCTGGTGCCGTCAACTCTTCTTCCTGCAATAGCAAAAAATGCCAGAATTGGGTGCCAGTCTGAAACTAAAACGGTGCTGTTGTCTAAAAAGGAGGTATGTTCAGTATTCCACAGATATGTAGAGAAGGGGACAATATAGACTGTACAACTGTTTGAACATCAGATATGGTCTCAAATAGTCTCGTAAAATTAAATACATTTATTATACTACAAAAACACTTCAGAAAATGATTAGGCCCACATACAGAAAATGTAGGAACATTTGAACATGCCGTTGGTCACCATAACATCTAGCTCTCATGGTTCACCTCCTTCTTGGTCTCTACATCTGCCTTCTCTATGTAATCATGTAATTTGTGCTCATTGCCATTTTTCAGGGGGTGTAACAGCCGGAGGTGTATCAGCTGGAGGTGATCTGCAGGAGGTGAGTGTGGTCAGCAGCAGGGCCGGCAACAGGGTTGGTCAAAGGGGACACCTGTACCGGGCCTCAAGGAACAGAGGGGCCCCAAGAATACGCCCAGCAGGGATGCAAGCCGTTTTGTCCAAATAGGGCAGCGAGCTGTAGGAAATGTGGACACAGCCTCAAAGTGACAGGATCCTCTCACACATAGGGGGTAATTCTGAGTTGATCGCTGCAGGAACTTTGTTAGCAGTTGGACAAAACCATGGCCCTCATTCCGAGTTGTTCGCTCGTTGCAGAGTTTCGCTGTATTGCGATTAGTCGCTTACTTCGCATGCGCAAGATTCGCAGAGCGCATGCGCTTAGTTATATTACTCAAAAGTTAGGTATTTTACTCACGGCATAACGAGGATTTTTCATCGTTCTGGTGATCGGAGTGTGATTGACAGGAGGTGGGTGTTTCTGGCCGGAAACTGGCCGTTTTATGGGAGTGTGCGAAAAAACACTGGCGTTTCTGGAAAAAACGCAGGAGTGTCTGAAGAAACGGGGGAGTGTCTGGGCTAACACTGGGTGTGTTTGTGACGTCAAACCAGGAACGAAACTGACTGAACTGATCGCAGTGGCAGAGTAAGTGTGGAGCTACTCAGAAACTGCTAAGAATTTTCTATTCGCAAATCTGCTAATCTTTCGTTCGCAAGTCTGCTATGCTAAGATACACTCCCAGAGGGCGGCGGCCTAGCGTGTGCAATGCTGCTAAAAGCAGCTAGCGAGCGAACAACTCGGAATGAGGGCCATGGGCACTGCAGGGGAGGCAGATATAACATGTGCAGAGAGAGATAGATTTGGGTGTGGCGAGTTAAATCTGCAATCTAAATTGCAGTGTAAAAATAAAGCAGCCAGTATTTACCCTGCACAGAAACAAAATAACCCACACAAATCTAACTCTCTCTGCAAATGTTATATCTGCCCCCCTGCAGTGAACATGGTTTTGCCCAACTGCTAAAAAATTTCCTGCTGCGATCAACTTGGAAGTGTTCATCCTCTCTTCCAGGTCCAGCTCTGCTGCAGGCAGTTACGGGACATGGCGGTAGCTCCGCTGGCCAGGATTTCTGTGCCCTGCGCCTGCCTCTTCTGGTGGGGTGTGAGGGCCACATGGTATCTGGCCCCAAAACTTCTGTTGCCGGCCCTGGTCAGCACTGCCAAAGGGAGTCTTGATGTCAAGGAGGATGAGAATAGAGTACTGACTTCTGGATGTAACAGTGAGAAGATCGCTGGTGACCATGTTTAAAATAATGTAGGGTGCTTTTAGCCTGATGCAATATAAACATCCAAGTTGAGGAGTACTGTAAATCGGGCAAATTAACATTGCATGTTAGGTTGGATTGTACAGTACCCAGGGTGAGTGGATGCTTTGAATGCAAAGGGGAGAGAGTTCCTGTTACAAGCTAAACACATCAATTATGGCCACACGGCGTATACTCACACACATGTAAATATTGCATATAGTACTCTGGACCTCTTTCACGGCTTTAATTTTCCATTTGGCTTCTTTGGCACTGTACTCACCTGGTTCTCCTGCCTCACCAACTGCTCATTCTCTGTTTATGCCTCGCCCCCTTCTGTCCTTCCCATTGGCATCCCGCAGGTTTCTCCCTCTACACCTCTTCCCTGAGAGGACTCATCACTCACCTCCAATACCACCTCTATGCCAACAACTCGCAACTGTACCTCCCTTCTCCTAACCTCTCCCCTTCCATCCTCTCTCAGGTTTCCAGCTGCCTTTCCACCATCTCCTCCTAGATAATAATAATAATAATAATAATAATTTTATTTATATAGCGCTCTTTCTCCAACAGTGCTCTCTGAAGGTCAATGTGGGCAAAACCAAACTAATCATTTTTCCTGAATTCAGGCTCTCCATTCACCCAAATATTTATATCACTGTTGACAGCACCATCATTGCTCCTTTCCCCCAACTCCAGTGCTTAGGTGTCACCCTTGACTCCCTATACTCTACGCCCCATTCAATCTCTGGCCCATTCCTGTCGGTTCCAGCTTTGCAACATTGTTCATATCAGGCCATCCTCTCACAGAACGCCACTAAACTTATTATCTACTTACTAGTCTACGACTGAAACCTTCTCCTCACTTATCTCCCATGTTCTCACACCCTTCCAGTCTGTTCTTAACACTGTAGCGCCAGACTCATCTTTCTCTCCCACTGCTCCACATCCGCCGCTACCTTCTGCCATAATCTTTACTAGCTCCCCTTCCCCTACAGAATCCTCTTTAAACTCCTCACCCTGACATACAAGGCCCTCTCGAACTCCACTACTTGTTACATCTCCAGTCTCATCCCAATATGCTCCTTCTGGCCTTCTCTGGTCAGTCAATGACCGTCGCCTCTCCTCTTTCCTGGTTACTGTATCTCATGCATGAATCGAAGATTTCTCCAGTGTACTTCCCCGCTCCATCAGACTCTCCCTGACCTTGCATAGTCTCGGACACTTAAAACCCTTCTGTTCATCACAGCGTACCGTCCAGCTCATAACCAATTCACCTAGTGGCTCACCTCATCCTCCTGACCTAGCGATCTCAATCTCACTACCTTCCCTCTTCCCTAGCCATTGCTATCTCCTGCAGTCAGGTCCCCATTGACTTGCTCACGCCTTAAGCCTTCTGTCTGTCTACCCTCCCCTTAGACTGTAAGCTCCTAGGCCACCCACACACTGTCCGTCTTCTGGAGTTCCACCCACTTGTAGCCACTCATCCCCTCAGAGCCGGCCTTAGGCATAGGCAAACTAGGCAATTGCCTAGGGCATCTGGTATGCCTAGGGGCACAAGCAGCTTCTGCTGATTAAAATGATATGCGGCATGCCTATATTCTGTGTGCAGCATTTCATATGCAGATACAGCCACAGTCACACACAGTATTTAGGCATGCCGCCTATCATTTTAATCAGCAGAAGCTGCTTGTGCATCCTAGCCACATAGCAATGCAAATAAGATGCATTTTTATAAAAAATAGGCACCCAACATTAGCAGAGCTGCCAGTTGACTCACGCCAGGAGCTATATGTGTCCTTATTTGTATAAGGGCATTAATAATGTGTAACATATGTGTAAGGGGCACTATGTGTGTCATTATGTGTATAAGGGCACTAATAATGTGCAGCATATGTGTAAGGGACATTGTGTGTGTCGTTAATGTCCTTATACACATAATAATGTGCGGCATATGTGTAAGGGAAATTATGTGTATAAGGACATTAATAAGGGTTGGCATAATGTGTAAGGTGCACTATGTTTATAAGGACATTAATAATGTGTGTCATATGTGTAAGGGGCATTACTGTGTGGTATTATGTGTATAAATGCATTACCAATGTGTGGCATTATGTGTCTAAGGTGCTCTACTGTGTGGCGTAACATATAGAAAGGGCACTACTGTGTGGTGTAATCTGAATAAAGAGCAATATGGTATGGTGTAATGTGAATAAGGAGCAATATGGTGTGGTGTAATGAGAATAAAGAGCAATATGGTGTGGTATAATGTAAATAAGGAGCAATTCAGTATGATGTTATGTGAATGAGGGGCACTACTGTGAGAAGTAACGTATATAAGGTAAATTGGTACTACTATGTGATGTAATGTGAATAAGGGACACTATCATATGATAAATTGTGAATAAAGTTGCACTACTGTGTGGCATAATTTGAATTGGGGGTACTATTGTGTGGCCATGCCCCTTGCCAGCAAAAACACATACCTTTTTGGGATGTGCGCCAAATGTGCACACTGTTCTTATTTAAATTACAGGGGGTAGGAAAACAAAAAAAAGGACTGCTATGGTGCTAGGGGGCACCAGCCAAAATCTTGCCTAGGGCATCATATTGGTTAGGGCCGGCTCTGCATCCCCTCCTCCAGCTCTTAAATTACTAGTGTTGCCATCATTATTGATGTCATGTCCCTACCTTAGCCACTGACCTGCTTATCAGCGGTATTGTGTACTAAGATGTGTGGTGCTAGTTGCTTATTATGTCTGGTTTATGTTTTGGCTACTGTAGTGTTCTCTTTTACCCTGTTCTGTCTGGTTTTCTAAAAAGTTACATTCCCAGGTATGTAGGGACTGTACTTCTAAAGGGTCCACAAACATTTGCTCATTATCGACATTATTTTAATACAGTTTGTATGAGTGCGCAAGATAGAAGAGCCACACCCACTTATAAACGAGGTCTACAATATTCCACGGTATACTAAATTCTCTTGAATGTATCCGCACAGGTTAATGTATCCTGTGTATGAGGTGCAGGATCCAGGCCAATAGACAGTATGAAAATCATGCAGACACAGACGGACTGGGGATGCAGGACAGGCCTAGCATAGCTCTGTGCGCATGGTCCTACGGTGCGTTCATCCACAGAAAAGGGGAGTGACTGTGCGTCATAGGCGTCATGGGGCAAGGACTGGCAGCATATCCCTGTCTCGCTGCAGCCTTCGGTGGCGGAGCTGCTTAGCTTGCAGAACATATGAAGTAACTGATGAGACTACTGTATAGTTACCATTGCCGGATCTGTTCAACTCCTGCCGTCAATGCATTTATGACCATAGATTTGGGCATCTTGACTTGAAATTCTTTTTTTTATCTATAAAACATTTGCGCCTAATGTAGGCATGTGATGCCACAGAAACATCAATTATACTGTGTTTTTGCACTTTCATAAATGACCGTTCCTGGCTCTTGGCTTATCGACACATATACAGTATGCTGTAACATGTCAGTGACGTTCCACCCATTTAATCTGTTTGGCCAGAACCACTTGGCACAGTTGACTAAAGTAGCAACAGTGTCTTCCTGACGTTTTGAAGTGCCCATCATTTAAAAGGCAAAAACGACCTGGTTTTACCCCAAGAACTGTTAATGTTTTTTGTTTTTTTTTCTGTGCTTTATTAACTTAATGCATTTTAGTAGATCATGACCTAATGACCTAGACAGTACAGATGGTGTAATGGTTAGCATTACTGCCTCACAGCACTGAGGTCAGGGGTAAGATTCCCACCATGGCTCTAACTGTGTGGAGTTTGTATATTCTCCCCATACTTGTGTGGATTTCCTCCGGGTACTCCAGCTTCCTCCCACAGTCCAAAAATATACTGATAGGTTAATTGGATCCCAACAAAGTGTGAATGTGTGCATGTACATGTGGTAGGGAATATAGATTGTATGCTCCACTGGGGCAGGGACTGATGTGAATGGCAAAAATTCTCTATACAGCGCTGCAGAATATGTGTGCGCTATATAAATAACTGGTAATAATGTTTCAAGCAATGCTGCAAAGATAATTGTGCTTTCTAATATCTCTGCATACGGGATTCGGTTACGTGTCCGGCTTGTGTGATCCGGCGGTCAGCATACCGACCCCGAAGACTGGCAATACCGGCTAACAGGGGCTATTCCCACTCATGGGTGTCCACGATACCCGTAGAGTGGGAACAGAACCGCGGGAAGCGCAGTGAGCCACCAAGCCCGCTGCATGGTGAGCGCAACGAGCCCGCAACGGGCTTTGTTGCGCTCGCCCCTCCCTGCCGGCATTCTGCTGCCGGGATCATGGCGTCGTTATGCTGTCCGTCGTGATCCCGTGCGCTGTATTTTATTTCAGGCTTGCTGTTACCAGGTCCTAGTGGCAGAGCTTTAGCTTTGCTCTGAGTATCCGTGCGCTGCATTAAATCCCAGCTGCAAAACGTCCCGTAGACATTTGCGAGAAATGATTCTGCGTGTAAGATTACCTGACTAATAGCTTGATGAAACAATATCGTCAGGAAAAGTACCGGAAAAGCCCCCAAATTCATTTCTAGGAGAGAAGATAGAACCAGAAAAATGTGTGAGAAACAAATAGATATTCCTATAAACAGAAAGCATTATCGCCCTATTATAATCAAATATATGGGACTTTGGCGATTTCAAATTCATCGTATGAAACTGTTATTGGTCTTTATGTGAGCATTAGCGGTGTGCGGCAATTCTAATCATACATATGGTTTTAAAGCAACTTTTTTTTATAGAAAAAAAAATCTGAGCCCATTATAATGATCAGACAATCACCACAAATACTGTAAATATTTAACTTATTATGAAGCTTACTGCAAGGCAAGGCGAGCCGTGTGACATTTTGGCTGGATTAGATATGCCATACAGACGTAATCCGCTGGTGTTTTATGATGATTAACTAAGAAGATCCTTGCAGAGTTATTTATCAGGCTGAAGGGTTGGCTGCCAAGTACAATACAGGGCGTACTCTGATCGGCTAATGATGGCAATGACATTTAAGGGCAAAATAATTATGCCATGTTCAGAATTGTGGCTGCATTGTGATATGGCCGACCTGCGCTGGTCTGGTCTCTGTCCACACAGCTGTCATTTACCAACTGCACAACTAAAAATATTGCAGCACAACTTCAGAGTGAGAGAGAGTGTGTGGGGAGACAGGTGAGAAGGGAGAGACTGAGGGGTAAATGTATGATACCATCTCATATCTTCCCTATTCATCTCTTTACCGAGGTCACTAGGCATGCGCGACAACTCGCAAATCTTCCAAGATCTCACATATCCCTGCTGTGGAGATAGGGCATCGACACCTGCAGCTGCCGAAGTGGTTAGCTGCAGTTGTCGGAACGACCAGTGCCATTGACTGTTCATACATTGCCCCGCACATAGGATGCTATCTTTTAGATAGCAGCACTGATATAGACAGGGGCACACTTCTCCTTCATACATGGGGGTAAAGTGGTATCAGCGCACATCACATACTCTGATACCGTTTCTCCCCCATAATGACAGTTCTTACATCTACCCCTGAATGTATAAGGAGGAAGAGAGAGAATGAAAGTGAATTATTAACAAGTAGATAGAGACAGAGTGAGAGGGACAGAAAAAGGGGAGAGAGAGAAAGCGTAGGGGGGAGAGAGAGAAAAAGTAGGGGGGAGAGAGAAAGAGTAAGGTGGGGAAGGAGGGAAAAAAAGTATGGGGAGAGAGAGATAGAGTAAGGGAGAGAGAGAGAGAGAGAGAGAGAGAGAGAGAGAGAGAGAGAGAGAGAGAGAGAGAGAAAGAGTAAGGAGAGAGAAAGAAAAAGTAAGGAAAGAGTAGGGGGAGAGAGAGAAAGAGTAAGGTGGGGAAGGAGGGAGTAAAAGTATGGGGGGAGAGTGATAAAGTAAGGAGAGAGAGAGAAAGAGTAGGGGCAGAGAGAAAAAGAGTAGGGGAGGGAAAAGAGGGAGAAAAAGTAGGGGGAAAGAGTGATAGAGTATGGTGGGGAGAGTGAGAGAGTAAGGGGAGAGAGAGAAGGAGTAAGGGGGAGATAGAGGAAGAGTAGGGGGAGAGAGAGAGAGAGTAAGTTGGAGAGAGAGAATAGGAGAGAGAGAAAGAGTAGGAGGGAGAGAGAGAAAGAGTAAGTTGGAGAGAGAGAGTAGGGGGAGAGGAGAGTAGGGGGAGAGAGAAATAATAGGGGGGAGAGAGAGAAAGAGTAAGTTGGAGAGAGAGAGAGAGAGAGAGAGAGAGAGAGAGTAGGGGGGAGAGAAAGTAGGGGGAGAGAGAGAGTAAGTTGGAGAGAGAGAGTAAGTTGGAGAGAGAAAGACTAGGGGGGAAGACACAGAAAGAATGAATAACGGTGACAGTATGAATAAGGGAAAAGAGTGAGAAAGAATTAATAAGGGGACAGATAGAGAGTGAATGAGTAAATGGGATGGTGAGAAAATAAAGACAATAGAGGGAGACAGTGAGACAGACAGACAGACAGAATGAATAATGTTGACAGAAGATAAGGGTTGATTTTGCCCAATTTTAATTTATTTCAAATCAATGAAATTGATTAAAATAGATCTCATTTGGTGTTGGATTTCAGGGCCTGACACATATTTGCTAACGTGTTTTTTTTTATAATTACTTTTAAATATTAATATATGTGTGGTTTGACCCTGGAAGTACAACATCGATTTTGATTGATTTTAAATCGATCAAAATCAACCTTTAATAAATTCTCCCCTCCCAGAGAGAAAGGTTGGAGATACGGAGATTGAGTGGTGATAGTGAATTAATTAGGAGCGGGGAGAGAGAGAGAGAGAGAGTGAGAAAGAGAGAGACAGAGAGAGAGTAGGGGAGACATGTAGGGAGATAGACTGAATAAGGAGGAGACAGAGTGAATAAGATAAGGGGTAGAAAAGAAAAAGAGCGAGAGTAGAGGGAGAGAGAGAATGAATAAATGGAGATAAGACAATAAACACTTTCAAAAACACAAAAGTACTATACAGTATGTAACAAAGACTTCCCAATGAAACTGAACTCTCTTAATTAATTTAAGACATACTGTAAGGCAAGATGTAATAGCGTCTGATATTCCCGGAGTTGTGGGATGTCTGCTGATCTCTGACGTTTTCTTAAAGTGGCAATCATTTACAAGGCATGGTTTTGCCTTGTAAATGACTTCCGCTTTAAAAAAAAAATTCGAGATCGGCCGGTATTCCACAGCTTCGGCAATCTGGGACACAATTACATCTTGCCTATAGGGGCAGATGAACTAAGCCTTGAAGAGTGAAGAGGTGGAGAGAGATGGGTCTATTTACTAAGCATAGGACAGAGATAAAGTGGAGGGAGATAAAGTATCCTGGGTCAATCCTGCCATGTTACAGGCGATGTTTGAAAAATGTCAGTTAGTACCTGATTGGCTGATACTTAATCTCTCTCCACGTTATCTCTCTCCAAGACTTGGGTATCTATTTACTAAGCCTTTAATGGAGATAAACAGAATGGAGATAAAGTCAGACAATCAGCTCCTAACTGCCATGTCTAAGGCTGGATTTGAAAAATGACAGTTAGGAACTGATTGACTGGTACTTTATCTCCATCCACTTTATCTCCACCCAAGGCGTAGTAAATAGACCCCTTAGTAAATAGACTCCAAAGTACCAACCAACCAGTTCCTAACGGTCGTTTTTCAAATTGTCCCCAACGCCAGCAATCAATAACCAGCCCTGTCAGGCCATCCCCCTTTTTTTTTTTCTCGCATAAGTCTGAGAACTTATCCTGGATCCTAGTGGGTAAATTTACTAAGGTGGGAGTTTTTTTATAGAACTGCTGATGTTGCTCATAGCAAACAATCATAGTCTATCTATTATCTTCTAGAATCAGCTAGATAAATGTTAAGTACAGTAGAATCTGATTGGTTGCTTTGAGCAACATGACCAGTTCTAAAAAACGTCCACCTTAGTAAATTTACCCCAATATTTGTTTTTTTAACCAAAAAAATAGAGAATAATTGAACTGGCAAAAAAAATATATGTAAAAATGCTTGCAAAAAAAAATAAAAAATAAATTTCTAATATCGGCAAAATTTGAGTGCCCTTTTTCAATTTCCCCCTAAAACTTGTGAGTAGGAAGGATCGCAGCAGATAATATATCTCCAATATCTGCTGCGATTCCTCCATTCTTGTCAACAGCTGCAGCCCCCACATTTTTCTATGGGGACTGTGATGCTGTCAGACTTACCAGGTACCAGAATGCAAAGCATTCCAGAGATTGGCCCCGGCAGCTACATTAGCCTGTTGTAGCTTATGGCTACAATTTGTAGAAAGCATCGGTAGAGGGTTCCTCCGGGACCCTTCCTCGAAAATGGCCGCAGCATACGCGTGGTCAGTGAATTGCACATGAGCAGACGTCATCCTGGTAGTGCAGTGAACACATTGCGGGGACAGGCTCCCTGCAGATGCACCTTCATACAATTTTTTGTTATATTTACCAACAACTTGAAACTTGAAGTACAGTACTGTTTATGCTGTATCAGCAGTCTGCCTGCCGATATATACTTAGGGGGGTATTCAATTCATGCCTAGTTTTCCGACAGTCAGAAAACCGGCACATATTCGACCAGAAGGTGACGCTACTGATTTACGGTATTGGGTATTTTTGGTACCCTATACTATTACCACCTACTGTACTATTTGGAAAAGAGAACACGTTTGGAAAATTGTGAGACTATTCTAATATCTGTTTTTTAGGCTACAGAATCAGTTTAATAGGTCAACGGAAAGCGGTTTCCCATAAACTGTCATTTAAACATTGAAACTTGATTTTTGAGAAACAGATAAAAGTATATAAAACAAATGCAGCAACGTCACATAATAAACAATATACTCTTTATAATATTGTGACCTGGAGAGTGCCACGTTTTGCAGCAACAATCACCTGTCGGCAGCAGTGTTATCATTGTGTTACCATCTGGTGTGTTGGTCCTTGCTTAGTGCATGTCTGTGGGCCAATGATCCTGATATGTTTTATAGTGTAATATAGTTTTATAGTGTGACAGCAATTGCGTTCTTAGGGGATGATACTGAGTTTGGAGTAAAACCCCCCAAAAAAGTAAGTAACTTTGCACCTTGGCAAAAACCTTGGATGAGATTTATATTTGGGAGGGGCACATCCAAATGCAAATCTAAATTGCAGTGTAACATTATAGGTGCCCAGCATGTGTGGGCTACATGCAAAAGCAGCCAGTATTTATCGTGCATGCAAAAAAATGAATGGATTTGCACCCCTTGCAGTTCAACATGGTTTGTTCCAAATACAATGTTACTTTTTTTGCTTTTCTCCCAATTTATAATCAGTCCTTTAGCTGATAACAGTATGTTAAAACACCTACAGCATAAACTGCATTGCATTTGTGAACTCAGTAGAGATATGTTGTATATGTCCATAAGGCTCTTCAATTAAGGTTTTCGAAACAAGAAGATGCTATCTTCTGGCAAGACGCATATGGAAATATATATTCAAAATGATTCTCTTTCACATCACGATGTGCAATGTATCTTATAACCACAACCAAGTCTATGTTTTTAAGATTTCTGTTCATATTCAACAAAATTGATACATTTAAACTTTAATTCTATCATTTACTGTACTGTTCATATAAACCTCCATTATACTATAGCGACTTTGTATAAATACAGTATTAACATTTTTATCATCTCAGCATCCCGCGTGGTTAAAGCCAACTACAACACAACAGCATTAAGCCACAAATGCACAAACAGGAATATTAAAACAACATACAGTACATTCTTCTCAACAGAACAACATAGTTTGTCCAGGAAATGACTATAAAAGGCTCAGTTATCTAACACATGCAATGGCAATCTACAACGTACCAAATAGTATAGTTGTAATTGCCCTTCAAATAAGTAGAAACACTGATTTATGTACTGTATAGTAAGTGCATATTCTTGAAACGTAACTAAAAAAGTACAAGCAAAAACTCAAAAAGTTTAACGGACAGAGACCTGGTTTAAGTTCAAGGACATTCCACAAACTGATAGGACACATGGACTAAACCATCCAGCTTCAAAGAATCAGTGGAGACCTCAGGGTCAGGTTTTGCAATGTCTAGAAAAAGGTCTACTTGTATAAGCCAGTGTTGGCCTCCTTCATGATGATCACCAAACATGAAATGATAAAGACTGGTTTTCAAGCCACTGTGGACATACTGTAACTTCACATTTGTTGAGCGCTCATTGGTATCTAGTGACCTATTCATATACAGCTCTTCAAATGCAAAATCATCTATTACAATGTCTACCCTCACCTGCCTCCTCTGATCTGCCACAGTACACCAGAGAAGAACATCATGCAAGTATGGTTTATATACCACAGCCAGGTTCCAGCGATTGGGACCTAAAAACCAATGAACCCATTCACAGTAAAGAATTACTTTTTGTACAGACAACTTTTCCTTTCATGTGTAATGACATGTGTGTTAACATAGGAGATTAAGTTTAAATCATTGCCGAAACACAAAGATTACTATTTAATCCTTATAGTAACTAAGACATTTTGTAAGGACAAAATTTACAGACTTCATTAGGACTGAAGCGGTAAAAAAAAAAAAAAAAAAAAGTTTTTTGGCAGGCCTGTTTTTATGATGATATTAGACTTCTGCCCTACTATTTAATATTGTGCTGTCCTGATTAGGGGATTTTTTTAATCAATTATCAGTTTTTAAACCCTAATAATTGTAATTTCTTATCACCTTTAATCACAGCACTAAGAAATTAAATAAAACCCATATGTATCAATATATACCAGCAGGAACGGGCTCCTTTTGAATATGTTGATGTAGTCTCTTGCCACCTCTATAGCTACCCATGCACACGCGCAGCCTACTGACCACGCATGTGTGGCGGCATTACCGGGATGGTTCCGGATGAACCCTCCCAGTAATTTTTGCAAAATATAGCCCATAGGCTTCAATGGGCTAACACCAGTGGTGGCACAGACTATTCATTGCATGGGGTAGGGGGGCAGTTAGAATGTATAAACATGCAGGGGCGTAAGTTCATCCCAGTTGCACCGAGGCAGGTTGGAGTTTGGTGCCCCTCCTTAAAAAAAGGGGAAAAAATGTGGTGTGTCTGAATGTGTTGGTGTTTGTTTGTTTGTATGTATGTGTAATGTATGTATGTATGTATGTATGTATGTATGTATGTATGTATAGTATAGATAACAAACACAACCTACAGAATTATATAGATAGCATTCTCAGCCTGTCTGCAGGGACCGGAGTCTGCAGTGAATTGGCAGAGCTCCAGCTACACTGTGTGATTACATCCTGTAGGACAGGCTCAGACTCATGAGGTCCAGCTGTTTGCAGCATGCAGAATCAGTTCCATCTTACAGTCCAGCAGCATTGATGGGTGCACCGTTAGCTGCTGCAGCACAGGCTGAGCGGTATCAGGCGGGTATTTGTATTCCAAAATAGGCAAATGTAATAGTATTAGCAACTAATGCTGGTCTTGGTTGATTTCAGAGAACAATAGCTTTGACTTTCCAGTGATATAGCAGAATAAACACAATTCCAGTTTTAGTAGCACAGTTATCTTCAGCATTTAATAGTATCAGTAGCTCAGTCCCACAGTGGACTACAATCAGTTTATAAATCTCACACAAAATGGCTTCCTCTCTTTTGACTAATGATTTCGGTCACTGTTCAGTAGCAACTCAAGCAGGACATATATCACGCTGTCAGTATATTCATCTCTAGATCAATCTCTTGTAAATGTAATAGTTACTCAGTAATTTCAATATACATTTTGGGTGGTATTCAAATGATATATCACGCCCAATCTCCAGTGATCCCTGTTATCGTGCATATTGCGGCCATAGTAATCTAGTTTAGCTGCGTAAAGGGTTACGGCACCTTGCTTCCCCGGGGTTAGCGAGCTGAAATTATAATACCACGCCCATCAGCAGAAACAGAGCGGGTGTGAGAGGTGGGTGAAAAGAATTGGGCAGTACAGATGGTGTAATGGGTAGCATTACTGCTTCACAGCACTGAGATCACGGGTTTGATTCCCACCATGGCCCTAACTGTGTGGAGTTTGTATATTCTCCCCGTACTTGCGTGGGTTTCCTCCGGGTACTCCGGTTTCCTCCCACAATCCAAAAATATACTGATAGGTTAATTGGCTCCCAACAAAATTAACCCTTGCGTGAATGTGTCTGTGTGTACATGTGATAGGGAATATAGATTGTAAGCTCCACTGGGGCAGGGACTGGTGTGAATGGCCAAATATTCTCTGTAAAGCGCTGCGGAATATGTGTGCGCTATATAAATAAAATAACTGGTAATAATAATACCGCCCTATATATGCTTTCTATATGTTTGCATTAGGCTTTCAATAGGGATGTCTCCCTGTATCACCTTTAACAAACTAAGGGGCAGAGGTATTAAGCCTGGAGAAGTGATAAAGTGGAAGGTGATAACACAATAGCCAGTCATCTAACTGTCATTTTTTAAACTCAGCCTGTAACTTGACAGTTAGGAGCTGATTGGCTGGTGTGTTATCACTTTCCACTTTATCCCTTCTCCAGGCTTACTGTATCTGCCCCACAGTCTCCACGGATCTCATCTGTAGCTCCCAGTTCTGATACACTGTCTATGGCTTTCAGCAGCCTCACTCTGGTGGCGTTCCTACAGCGAGCAGTCACTCAGCTCACCATCAGCGGGTATTCAGTGAATCCTGGCACTTGGCACCCCTTCAACGTTGTCGCTTGTCCAGTCCTTACTCCACTCCTTAGTGTCTCCAGGTCTCTTCTGTGTATGTGCAACCAGTGAATTTCTTTGCTGTTGCCAGTTTGTCCCTTCTTGGTGCTTTGTGGCTTCACTAATACCCCTTTCACACCGCTGAAGGCGGGTTGCACCCGCTAGCCTGACGTGGGAGCTCCCATGGTGCGACCCGCCTCAGGCACCTTTCACACCGCAGTCAGCAGCCCCGCATATTGCGAGGTTGCTGACGTCACCTGTGACGCAGTGGGGGCGGCTCTTGGAGATCACGTGAACTCCAAGCACCACCCGTACATAGAGAGTGAACGGGAAATGGGTCGCATCGACCCGGCTCTCGTTCACACCTCAAAGTGAGCCGGGTTGAACACGCGTTCAAGAGCACATGAATCCGGTATTTCAAACCTGGAACTTTTCACACCGCACATAAACACGGGTTATGCGCTTTCATGTGCCAATAACCCTTGTTCAGAGGTGCTGGTGTGAAAGGGGTATAAGTGACGGGCTCCTAAATTACATTGTCCACTGGCTCCTATGAAAAAAATGTCAGTTAGGAGCTGATTGGTTGATACGTTATCACCGTTGATAAATCTGGGCCTAAGGGTTCTATTTACAGATGGAGACACGCTAATCGTGGCTCCGTCTGTAACCAGGCACGCCTGGACGCTGTGAGCATCTCCGTCTGGACGGGTGCACTCGCCCGGACGGAGACGCGCCCCATTCACTTGAATGGAGACCGTCTCCGTCCGGGGGGGTGCACTCGCCCAGACAGAGACGCTTACAATGGGTAGCGGTTCCGTGCACTCGTCACGGCGGAAGTGCACGCCTGCGACTAGCAGGGAAAGACAAGGGAGGCTCCTTCTGTACTAAGCCTTGGACGTAGGTAAAGTTTGCAGAGATAAAGTACCAGCCAATCAGCTCCCAATTGTCTTTTTTTTTAAACACCCTGTAACATGTCAGTTAGTAGCTGATTGGCTGGGACTTTATCTCCATCCACTGTACCGTCTTCCATGGCTTAGTAAATAGACCCCTAAATCGTAACAGACGAAAATATGGCTCAAATGGAGCTTAAATATTAGAAGTAAGTATTAATTCTCCTATTGATGTAAAAGTACTGTAGTGCTCAGCTATGCTCACCTATTATAATACAGTATAATGGATGCACAGAGATGGGTTATGTATATATAGGCATTCTGATCAGTTTTCAATCATATAAAGTGAGTGTTTAGGGCCTCATTCAGGTTGGATCGCAAATCGTGATGCTATCAGTATTTTTGCGTTTGGCCCAGAAAATGCACACTCCCCTGTCAGTCAGAGGCGGTCACGCTCGCGGGATCGGGGCAATGTTCCGTTTCCAGGGAGGAGATGGAGCATTGTGAGGGCGGGGCAACACAAATTGTGGGCGGTGCAGCGCCAACAAGGAAGTGCCAGGGGCATGATCATGGCGGCTGCGTGATCAGGAAGATGGCGCCGGATCTCCTGCGGCAGCAGTAGGCATGAATAATTTTTACGATGAAGCAGAAATTGCGAGGTGAACGCAATTTCTGCTTCATTAAGGGGGGGAGGCTCCGGTCAGCATGCTGGGCGGCCTTGCCCAGCGATGGGCGGCCCACAGCATGCTAGGGAAGTGATAGCAAATTCTGCTGATTAGCAGAATTTGCTAACCAACCTGAATGAGGCCCATAGTTCGTTTTCAATGCAATAGACAAAAATGGCGGGATGTACTATAAAGACGATATGTGGTAAAAACCCAGTTTTCTGGCTTTTACCGCATAAAAATGGACCCCCAGACCGACTCCTGGGGCTGATACCCAGGAAGACCAATGACCAGCGCGCTTCACGAATGACAGCCCTTATCAGGGACGGATCTAGACTTTTCTTTTAGGGGGTGCGGTTTACTGTTTAATCTTGACTCCTCCCCTCTCCAGTCCCAACTCCTCCCATCCTCCTCTCTCAATTCTGACTGAACTTTTTGAGTGAGACTGAGATAGAGCTTTGTGATTGTTCTATGTACATGTGACTGTGCTGAGGGGTAATTGTATTTATTAGCCACCAGCAAGTGAGGGGCAAATGCTCTGTAACCCTTGCTCTCCTGACTCCTCTGTGCTGCTGTGGTATGGGCTGCAGCACATCATTCTGCCTCAGGCTCTCCCCGGAGAGCTCTCTTCTGCTCAAAAGTGGGCGTGGCTATGACTGTGTTAGGGGGGCGGTCGCCCCCTTCGCCCCCCCCCTAAATCCGGCCCTGGCCCTTATCACAAGAGCTGTCCTCTGCAATGCTAATCACGTATGTTAGTATGTGATGCGTGGCGTAGTGTACACCGTAAGGTTAGTACATCTTGCCAAAAAAATCTTTGTTTGGTATGACATATACAGTATAAGCTCTAAATCAGCTTGCAGCCATGTATAGTGAGTGTTAGCTCAGTGAACAACAGGCACAGTTTACTTATACAAATACAGTATATATTGAAACAAGCTCCCAAGTGAGCTATCTGGCAACATTATTAAATATCTCGTATAAGAAAATTTTTGCACAGATACTGTACAGTATATCTAAATTGCTTTATTCATAATGAATGTCTATGAAAAGTAAGATAATACTAATAAGCGTTTTGTCAGAGGGCACCGCTCCCTATTTGATCCAAATAGTAAACAATACATTGGTAAAATTACCAGGGTACTTATCTTGGCAACAGATAAATAATTTGGCAACAGATAAATCGTGTAAACATACAGTACAGTAGGTCTTTTTTCTCCTTTCAGGTTTCAAAAAGTGCATAAAATTGCTTTGAATGTATATTTGTCCCCTTGTATAGACAGTATAACATAAACAACTTCAATTCATTATTGGCTATAGATAGAATAGTTGGGAGAGAGGGAAAGGAAATCCTTTTCCTGATGGGAGTGACACTTCTACTGCTAACTTGTGTGCTAGGAACCAGTGAACGGGATAATGAGAGGGTGAACCAACCGGCGTGCATTGGAAAAGATGAGTGCCAGTTGGGTCACCTTGATGGACTACCTTCCTTGAGTATACTTGTACTCCACTCCATGGTGCAATAGTTGTATCATACTTGCCTAACATCTGTATGAATGTGCAAGGACTGAGATGCCCACTTTGAGTGTCTGTAGATGCTGTAATACCACCTGGTGCATCTGTAGACACTACCATTAAAACTTGTATCACCCCTATGGCAGGTGCTGATTATTTGTCTGAGTATGGCCTTCCATGTGAACGATGAAGCTCCGGTGGCTGCAAAAGGGGCATGGCTTAGCGTGATGGGGCATGGCTTTGTGGGAGGGGGCGTGGCTAAGCATCCCGACCCCTGTTTTCATCACTCTGGGGGTCCAGGAGATGCAGGCTGCCCCCGGAAACTGGCGTGCCTACAGTGGTGGCTTCTAGAGGGTGACAGGAGCCGGGTTGCTGCACGTAATGTTACAGAGCAGCACCTGGCTCCTGTCACTGAGCAGGAGTCGGCACTTTGGTGTCACCCCTTGGCGAGTGATGCCTGGGTGCGGGCCGCACCCCCTTTGAGATGCCACTGGGGCAGAGCACCCTGCTTGTGATAACTCGCAATGAAAACCTTAAAGTGCCACACCCATAGATATTCTCCTCACCCACCACTACACCTCACCCACTGATATACCCATTGCTCAGTCACTACCTCTCCTTGGCATGATGACTTATATACTGTTATTTCTCTTACCATTCATTCCTGACACTACAGGTATATCGCACCCGCTGAATACCCCTCACACGCCAACACTCCCTGGCACCATAGCTAACCCAGAAAAAGACCTGACAAGAAAACACCTGTTGCTTTTTGGTCGTACTCCTGCTGTCTGCATTTCAATCACGCTTCTCTTTCAGATTGCCGATGTTCAGTATTCCAACACTGGCCTAGACACAGGAGAAGGTTGCTTTAGAGGAGGGTTCCAAATATTGAAAATAGAAATATTGGTAAACGGGTGTGCAGTAAGAAAAGATCATTGAAATGCGATAATTTTAAATGATCTATTCTGACCTCAGACCCCATTTACCTTCTCAATAGAATGGAAACACTGGCAATGGTACATTATCTTGCCACCATTGTGGCCTAAACTCTCACCAAACTCGCATTTGTTTGTAAAAAGTTAACAAATCCCGAACGACCATAGGTGAAGCATATAGAGTGATGAGGACTATCCAGAAGCCAGCCTATAAGGTAAGAAGGACTCAGGGAGGGGTGACTACCTGTATGTATGCATGTGTATAAGACAAGTGTGTGACTATGTATGTGTGTGTGCGTGTGAATTACTGTATGGATGTGTGTGACTGGATGTGTAAAATATGCAGGGACAGATTAACCATGGAAAGGATGGAGTTGCAGCTCTAGGCCACCCATTGAAATAATTCCACAACATTTCATGTGCTGCTGAGGACAGGAACATTTATTCCTGCTACAGCGTCCTACCATAAGTCCAGTGGGCAATGTCAGAAAGCTCTTTACAGACTTCCCCGGTGAGCTCTGATGCTTTAGGCGGGCCTTTTATGAAGGCAGTGCCCTTATCTCCTGACAGGCAAACATGTAGCGTGCTACAGAGAGTTGTACAGTAGATCTATCTTGTCCATTTCCATCTTTATTGTACAATTTAGTCTTGAGCAGATTGGCCCTATCAATATGACTGATGTCCTCTAAGGCTTTATCTAATATTGCTATCAAATCTTTACTTGATTCCGAAGTGTTTAAGTTGTCAAACAATTCCGCCTCATTCGCACGAAATGTCCCTTACGGACATTATCTTTCCATTTCTTACGGTGACTACTGGTATAATTTAAATATTTGTTATGATCTATCTTTTTAATGAATGTCTCAGTAACCAGCTCACTATTTAAAACCAAAAATGTGATATCAGGAAAATTGATCTGTGCATGGTGAAGAGTACTTGCAAACTTCAAACCATAAGTATTGTGACTCAGACTGTTGAGAAATAAGTGAATAGAATCAAGACACCCTTCCCCACCAAAAATAAATCATCTAGTATGTACAGACATATAGGATCAGGTTTCCCCCAATTTCCATTCCCCATATGTACTCCTCTTCAAATCTACCCATGAGGAGGGTGGCAAAACTTGGGGCAAACCTGGTCCCCATAGCTGTCCCTCATATCTGTAAATAATATTGTGAATTGAATTTCGAATAATTGGGATATACTGTATATCTAATCGGTGCAACAAAAAAATGGTTGAGTGACATCAGTGATAGTATATTCTTGTGATAAGGAATTTTGGACAGCCTGTATACCCAATATGTGTGTGCCATATTTGAATACATATGTGAAGAAATGAGAGGTCTGTGACAATTAATATGCAGTAGCTATGACTCATTTCCAACGCCAACACAACCTGTTGAATATGTACTTTTTATCCCCATGTCCCCCTATATAACTATCCACATTCAGTATTTGCTCATTCTCCATAGCATGCTGCTGCTTACCCCAAGCTGTTTTTGAACCAGCCTTAATACTGGTAATACTGTATATGCAATTTTGTTATGTTATCTGTTACACTGTAAGTGGGTTTTTCCTGTTAGCATCAGATCTTCCTTTTCTTTACTTAAACCACAGGAGACACTCAAGGGTTCAGTCATTTAAGTTACCATTGTCACTTTTGTTTACTCTCTATTGTCAAACCAGACCACCAGGAATCCCGGAAAGGTAGCACCTGAGAGATGACACTTGAGGGGAGGTAGTGGAGGGCTGGATATTGCAAAGAGCCCACCAATTTGAACCATTTGTGACTACCCTGGGCACAGCGTTCCCATGGGGGAATTAGGAGTGTGATAAGGGTGGGCTATTGTGAGGGCTGGATAGTTGAGTCACATACTCTAGGATAAGCGGTGATGCTTTGCTAGGGATTGATTGTCGGGGAAGTAGTGTGGAATTGGATTACAGAGGTGTGCTGAGCTGTCTATCACCCATTCTGTTCAATAAACAACTGTTAGTTGTCATCTACCACCATGCCTGAGTGATCTAGAACCCTGTATCTTCACAACAAAGATTCAACATCACAGGTGGTAAAGTTATATGTGGCATTCCACTTCATATTTCTAACCAGATTAAAAAAATGAATAGTGTCTTTAGTAAAATATTGTAAAGATCTAACATGTTTCAAAGGTATCTACAAAAGCAGAAAGATTATTGGTCATATAGCCTACCCAATAGTATGTGATTACCTGGTTGGGAGCAAAGAGATTTGTGTATTTTTGGTAAATAGAAAAAGGTTGGTACTACGGGATGCTTCAAAAATAGTAAGTGGTAAGTATCCCTTGAAATCACATTCTCGATCAAAGCTTCATCCAACATGTCTTTTAATTCCCATTGGTATGTGTTTGATATGTGGAGGTAAGAGGACAGTGTTTACCCCAAAATTGGTGGGAACTATACCAGCAATACACTGAATGTGAACTGTGTGACTATAATTATTACATCAAGACATTAAAGAGCATTATTGAGGCTGTGGCCGATATGAGGCTTTGCACATCTATCCTAAGCAGGGACGTGCGGTGAGCTAAATGGCTCAGGGGGCACTGGCTAACCCCAGAGCCAGATTTACATGCAATATATGAGCCAAAGAGTACACACAAGTGCAGCAGTATAAACTCCTGGAAATCTGGTGAATTTTGATTACAGATGTGTGGAAAGGATACACAGGTGAGGCACTGCCTCACCTGCCATTGGCTTTTTACTCCAGAGTTTGGGCTATAAAAATTATTAGAATAATGCAAAGAAGATATTTCAAACAAATTATCAGTATTTTTCATATATTTTATTCAGTCAAAACTCTGGTTTAAACATAAGTATGACAGGAAAGGATCTGCCTCACCTGCCTCACCCCACCGCACGTCACTGATCCTAAGTGCACATCTTCCAAAGTGTAGTTAGAAATAAATATTATTAGGCATACTGTACCATCGGCTAATATCGATCGACTGCTCCAGTCTTCTGTACTTCAGCAGGTAATCATATTTAGAACACCACTGCAGATTATCTCTACTGTTTGTACTGAAATATTATCTAGGTAATTGAGTGATGAAAAATTATAACATTGCCATTGGGATAAGGCATCTGTTTTTGGACTAGATTGCCTTATGATGGTTTGTTATAAATAAATAAATAAATAAATAGGAATGATTGCTATCTTCTGACTATAAGCTGAGTGAGGGAATTGCTTTTTGTTAAATCCTATATGGTTGGTATGTTAGTTTGTTTATTGAAGCCAATTTATTACTAGTCATTTCAGTGGGAGTGTATTGTAGCTTGGTAGTAATCATTGCAAACGTGTAACACACCCACATTTTCATTAAACTGTAATTGCCACACTCTTGACCATTCCTCTAGTCTACCTAGATCCTCAGTCATTTGTTTCACCCCACCTGGTGTGTCTACTCTGTTGCATACCTTTGTGTCATCTGCAAAAAGGCATACTTTCCCTTTAATGCCATTTGCAATGTCACCAATAAAGATATTAAAAAGCACTGGTCCAAGTACAGATCCCTGGGGTACTCCACTGGTAACATTTCCCTCCTGTGAATGCACTCCATTTACCACAACTCTCTGTTTTCCATCCTGCAACCAAGATCTTATCCATTCAATAATCCTAGTATCCAATCCCAAGCTTCCAAGTTTATTTAGCAGTCTGCGATGTGGAACAGTGTCAAAAGCCTTACTAAAGTCTAGATAAGCTATATCCATGGCTCCACCTTTATCCATCACTTTAGTCACACAGTCAAAAAAGTCAATAAGATTTGTTTGAGATGATCTCCCCCCAGTGAATCCATGCTGTCTGGGATCCTGTAAATTGCTGGATTTGAGATAATCTACAACTCTTTCTTTTAAGAGTGTTTCCATCAAATTCCCTACTACTGATGTAAGACTCACTGATCTGTAGTTGTTTGCCTCTTCCTTGCTTCCACTTTTGTGCAGTGGGACTACGTTCCCTCTTTTCCAGTCCTCTGGAATTACTCCTGTAGCTAATGACTAGTTGAATAATTCTGTCAATGGTGCTACCACCACCTCTTTAAGTTCTTTTAGTATCCTTTGATGTATCCCATCTGGCACCATAGATTTGTCCACGTTCAGCTTTGAGAGTTCTGTTAGGACCTTCTCCTCTGTAAATGTACTTGTTTCATTTTCTTGAATATCCCTGAAACTTAACTGTTGCCACTTCCCCTCTCTTTCAGAAGTGAATACTAAGCAAAAAGAGTTATTAAGATGATCTGCTATTACATTGTCTGCCTCAACAAGACTCCCAGTCTCTGTCTTTAGCTTTATAATTCCACCTTTTGCTTTTCTCCTTTCGCTTAAATACCTATAAAAAAAAAAATGTGTTTACAATCTTCTTCATATGAAAAATGTCAGACTTTTTGCTTATTGCGGATGTTTAATCTGAATCATTGTGCTATATCAGTAATTGGTGTTAGCATCCTGCAGTGGTATTTGAAGTCAAAAGTTTCAGATCTTAATGGTACAGAAAGTCACTTAGAACATGAAACATGGAAACAGTATTTATTTATTTTATTTACTAACAGGTTCTTATATAGCGCAGCAAATTCTGTTGCGCTTTGCAATTGGAAACAAGAGTGATAGTACAAAACTGGGTAATGACAGACAGACATAGAGGTAGGAAGGCCCTGCTTACAATCTATAGGGAATCTATAGGGAAATAGGCATAATGGTCCAACCAGATTGCAAAGGTTCTTAATGCGCTCTATGATATGGTCACCCAGCAATGTTGGCCAAGAGTCAGGAGGGCGTAAAAGTGAAGAAGGACAACATACCTGTATTACACTGGAAGCCGGCACCTTACTGATGGAGCTATTTGCTCCTGTATAGTTAGAATTCTCATGCTTCCTATGCAGGAGCAAATAGCTCCATTAGTAAGGTGCCTGCTTCCAGTGTATTAGGTTGTGGGCTCTAATCCTGGCTCTGACACTTTTAAAATGTGCCACTATCGTAAAGAGGGTGTGACTTGTAAGGTGCAGGGACTAATGGGGGAGGGGAGTCGGCCACGGAAGAGATAGCGGCGACTGTCAATTAACTTAATAGAATGGTGTCGCTGAACATGGAATGGGAGGAGAGGTGCCCCCCTACAGAGCAGGAGCCCGTTGGCAGCCGACTCCGTTGCCTCCCACAGTTATGCCTCTGCTAGAATCTGATATCATTCTCGGTTCTGAGATCGAACGGACACAGTAACTGCCCTTAGAGCAACACAACAAATACATGGATAACCAAACTCATTAAAACAATAAAAACAAGTCAACAACACTCATCAAAACAAAATAACATTAACCAAAACCAACACGTCTTAAAAAAAACTTTTATGTGTCTCCCCTACTATAGCTTTCACCTGCTGTACCGACAGAGATTGGCGATTGCAGATAGCGGAAGGTTCAAATCAGAACCAAACGGTTCCGTAGTAAAATATTTTGAATATTAAATTTGTCTAGATGCACACAAATTACATTGAACTTGGTCCAAAAATAATTTCTGGGTTCCCATACACCCCCTATTGTGGATTAAGCATTTCCTTGGGATTTCTGCGGCACCAACGGACAGATACCTGTAGATACGTCTATGAGTGAAGGGTGTGCAATGTGGGTCTCCGTGATCCCAGGGGCCCATGTGTACTGTACACCCTGATCCTATTATAGATACACCAATGGTAAGAGCTAATTGGATATGAACCTTTAGAAGATACATACTGCATAGTTTTATCACTTTCAGACAGAAAAATATCAAATTCCGGGTTTTTTTCCGTTTTTATGAAGCCGGGAAAAACCCAGGTTACAGTTCCTAACCCCCTTTCACACACAGAGGTGTAGCAAGGTGTCATGGTGCCTGGAGCAAGGTATGTTTCGGCACCCCCCCCCCCCCCCCGTTCTGAATTGGGGGCATGGCCACCAGGGCCAGTTCTAGACCTTGTGGCGTCCATGGCGAAAGTTTCCTTTTGCACCCCCCACACACACACACCCCCTTAGGTCAAACAGAGTGAGCGCCGAAGGTGCGCGGCAAAAAATAGGAGCGTGGCTTCATAGGAAAGGGGCGTGGCCACAGTTATGCCCCTGTAGTTATGGACCCAGTAGTTGTGTCCCCTGAGCTGTGCCCCCTGTAGATTTGTCACCAGTAGTTGTGCCCCCTGTAGATTTGCCCCCAGTATATGTGCCCCCTGTAGCTGTGCCCCCAGTAGTTGTGTCCCCTGTAGCTGTGCCCCCAGTAGCTGTGCCCGGAGTAGTTGTGCCCGCTGTAGATGTGCCCCCTGTGTCACGATCCGGGTATCTGGACGCCATTTCTTACCCATCAGATGCCTCCTAAGGCTGGCTCAGCGCTCCAGGACCGGATCCCATCTGTTATCCTAATGTTTACATTCCTGTATCCTCTCCTGTCACTCTGAGACGCTGTCACAGTAAACGCCATATTACACCTGGCATGGCGTCTCCCGCGGCCTCCGCCGCCGTCCCTGAGCTTCTGCATGCAGAGTGTCTGAGTGGCGATTACGTCAGCCGCGGCCTCCGCTGTGTCCGCGTGGTTGGATGTGCACTTGTCAGCCTGGCGTCTCCTGTCTCCAGTGGCCGGCGCCGCCATTACTGTTTTCATTACCACATGGATTACAAACCAAACTTTCCTCCAAGTGTCTGCATGGGCGCAGCCATCTTGGATTCTGTCAGCTGATCATTTCCTCCAATCTGTTGTCAGTATTGTTAATCTGCATAATTGCCTAGCCAATCCCTTCCTTGCTGCAGGTATAAATACACTGTGCCTGAGCAAGGAAGGCGTCAGTGCTTTGGTTGTCAAACCTAGTTCCTGTTTGTCTCTCTCCTGTGATTGTCTTCCAGGTTCCAGCTCCTGTCTCAAGACTTCCACCATAGAGACCCGCACCAGCATTCCACCTGCGGTGTAGCCTGACTCTCCAATCCATTGTGGATTCATCTGTTTCCAGCTACAACATTACCTGCTTCCAGCCCAGCTCCCAGCAGAGTACAGCTTCTCTTAAAGGGCCGGTGTCCTTTCTACACTTTACCACTCTCCACCGGTATTATTATTTCTCCGCTCTCAAGTTCTACATTTCAGCTCATATTTCATCGCTCCCAAGTTCATTTATTATTTAACTGGTTCCAGCCAGTATCCACTCCGTGCTAACAACAGTCTGGTTCCAGCCAGTATCCACAGCAGCCGTTTTATCTTCAGCAACCCAGCTTTTCCTGGAACACCAGCTGGTACAATCCTGGGTTATCTCCATTGCTACAGTTTGGCCTGGTAAGGACTTTCCATCTAGAAGATTATAAGAACTATCTCACACTACCAGTGCTCTGTGGCTCCTGCCATCCTGTAGTACCCAGGAACTGTATTTATTCTTTGCTGACTTTTACGTTTTCTTTTACTGCTGCTGTGTTGCGGAGTTGTCATAATAAACATCATTGACTTTTATCCAAGTTGTCGTGGTCACGCCTTCGGGCAGTTATTATTCATGTTACTTACATGTCCAGGGGTCTGATACAACCTCCCAGGTTCCGGTACATCTCAGCCCCTACAACTGAGGCTGCCTCCCGTCAGCTCAGGCCCTCAGTTGTGACAGTAAGCACTGACCTAATGAATCCAGCCGGAGACCAGGATCAAGCGGCCAGGCCGATGCAAGAACTGGCAGCCCGACTAGAACATCAGGAGGCTGCACAGGGCCACATCATCCGCTGTCTCCAGGATTTCTCTACTCGGCTGGATGGGATTCAGACAACTCTCCGTGGATCAGGCGCGTCTGGTGCGTCAACCACAGTGACTCCAGCTATAACCCCACCCACCTTACCCATTTCTGCTCCACGTCTTCATCTTCCAACGCCAGCAAAATTTGACGGATCTCCAAGATTCTGCAGGGGATTTCTCAACCAGTGTGAGATTCAGTTTGAGCTACAACCTGGCAATTTTCCTAGTGACCGTACAAAAATTGCCTACATTATTTCTCTTCTCAGTGGCTCAGCCCTTGATTGGGCGTCACCGTTATGGGAGAGGTCCGACACCCTGCTATCTTCTTACACTGCATTCGTCTCAACATTCAGGCGCATCTTCGACGAGCCAGGCCGGGTAACCTCAGCTTCATCCGAGATTCTCCGTTTACGCCAGGGGTCATGTACTGTAGGACAATATCTGATACAGTTCCAGATCCTGGCATCCGAACTGGCATGGAACGACGAGGCCCTGTATGCTGCATTCTGGCATGGCTTATCTGGGCGTATTAAAGATGAGTTAGCTACCAGAGACTTACCCTCTAAGTTAGATGAGCTAATCTCACTCTGCACGAAAGTTGATTTACGTTTCAGAGAGAGAGCAACTGAGCGTGGAAGATCATCTGCTCCAAAATCTTCTGCTCCTCCTCCTCGCCAACTGTCACCAACTAAAGATGAGCCCATGCAAATTGGCCGTTCCCGTTTAACTCCTGCTGAGCGCCGAAGACGTCTCTCCGAGTCTCTCTGTCTGTATTGTGCAGCTCCGTCTCACACCATTAATGCCTGTCCCAAACGTCCGGGAAACTCCAAATCCTAGCTCGCCAAGGAGAGGGCCGGCTAGGAGTAATGATTTCCTCTCCATCTCCTCAAGATTGTAATCTCCCAGTCTCGCTTCAAGTTGCTCAACGTTATCGGAACGTCATTGCCCTCCTTGATTCCGGAGCAGCTGGGAACTTTATTACCGAAGCCTATGTTAAACGGTGGTCCCTACCCACCGAGAGACTTCCTTCGTCCATTTCTTTAACTGCCGTGGATGGCAGCAAAATTTTTGATGCAGTTATTTCTTTAAGGACTCTACCAGTTCGTCTGAGAGTGGGAGTTCTTCATTCCGAACTTATTTCTTTTTTAGTGATTCCAAGAGCCACACATCCTGTGGTCCTGGGCCTTCCATGGCTCCGTCTTCACAATCCATCTATTGATTGGACGACTACGCAGATTCTGGCATGGGGTCCCTCCTGAGACATGTTTGTTTAAAGTATTGCCTGTCTGTTCTTCCTCCCCCAGGTCGTCTGATGTTCCACCTCCTCCATATCAAGATTTCACGGATGTGTTCAGTAAGGCTTCTGCTGATATCCTTCCTCCTCATAGAGAATGGGACTGCCCGATTGATCTCGTTCCAGGGAAGGTTCAACCTCGAGGCCGAACTTACCCGTTGTCTCTGCCTGAGACGCATTCTATGGAGGAATACATTAAAGAGAACCTAGCAAAAGGGTTCATTCGACCTTCCTCTTCTCCAGCCGGCGCAGGCTTCTTTTTTGTAAAAAAGAAAGATGGTGGTCTGCGGCCGTGCATCGACTACAGAGGTTTGAACGACATTACCATCAAGAACCGTTATCCTTTACCCCTGATTACTGAGCTCTTTGACAGAGTTAGCGGAGCTACCATCTTTACAAAGCAGGACTTGAGAGGTGCATACAATCTCATCCGGATCCGTGAGGGTGACGAGCGGAAGACCGCCTTTAACACCCGTGACGGACATTATGAGTACCTCGTCATGCCCTTCGGATTGAGCAATGCTCCAGCTGTCTTCCAGCATTTTGTCAATGAGATCTTCAGAGACATTCTATACCGTCATGTCGTGGTCTATCTAGACGATATCCTAATTTTTGCCAACGATTTAGAGGAACATCGTTTTTGGGTTAAAGAGGTTCTGTCCCATCTCCGTGTCAATCATCTCTATTGCAAATTAGAGAAATGCGTCTTTGAAGTCAAGTCCATTCCGTTTCTAGGGTACATAGTGTCCGGTTCCGGACTAGAGATGGATCCTGAGAAACTACAAGCAATCCAAAATTGGCCGATACCCTTAACCCTCAAAGGGGTCCAGAGGTTCTTGGGGTTCGCCAACTATTACCGAAAGTTTATACGAGACTTTTCCACCATTGTGGCGCCTATTACTGCTTTCACTAAGAAGGGTGCTAACCCGTCCAAGTGGTCTGAAGAAGCCATGCAAGCTTTTCATCTTTTAAAACAAAGGTTCATCTCTGCGCCTGTTCTGAAACAGCCTGACATCGACTCTCCTTTCATCTTAGAGGTGGATGCCTCCTCCGTTGGAGTAGGAGCGGTGTTATCTCAGAGGGCTAAAGATGGCCATTTACACCCTTGCAGTTTCTTCTCTCGGAAGTTCTCCCCAGCTGAGCGCAACTATGCCATTGGCGACCAGGAGTTGCTAGCCATCAAGCTCGCTCTAGAAGAGTGGAGGTATCTGTTGGAGGGAGCTTCTCATTCAATCACCATACTTACAGACCACAAGAACCTTTTATATCTGAAAGGCGCACAATGTCTCAACCCTCGTCAGGCCAGATGGGCACTTTTCTTTTCCAGGTTCGAATTTAAACTCCAGTTCTGTCCGGGCTCTCAGAATCGCAAGGCCGATGCCCTTTCCCGCTCATGGGAGCAAGAAAATGAGTCAGAGTCTTCAGACAAGCATCCTATTATAAATCCGTTGGCATTCTCCACGGTAGGGATGGACTCTACGCCCCCATCAGGTAAAAGTTTTGTGAAACCGATGCTAAGGAAGAAGCTCATGCATTGGGCCCATGCTTCCCGTTTTGCCGGACATACAGGTATCCAAAAAATCCTGGAGTTTATCTCTAGGTCCTATTGGTGGCCAACTCTGAAAAAGGACGTCTTGGAGTTTATTGCATCTTGCCCAAAGTGTGCTCAACATAAGGTATCCCGCCAGTCGCCTGCGGGGCAACTGGTTCCACTATCTGTTCCCCGTCGACCTTGGACCCATTTGTCGATGGATTTTATTACAGATTTACCTATGTGCAACAAGTTCAATACCATCTGGGTGGTAGTTGACCGGTTCACCAAGATGGCACACTTCATTCCTCTCACCGGTCTTCTGTCAGCTTCCAAGTTGGCTCAAGTATTCATACAAGAGATCTTCCGACTCCACGGTATTCCTGAAGAAATTATCTCAGATCGAGGAGTTCAATTCACAGCCAAATTCTGGCGAAGTTTATGTCAAGTCCTCCAAGTCAAGCTAAAGTTTTCCACGGCTTACCATCCTCTGACCAATGGTCAAACCGAGAGGGTGAATCAGGACTTGGAGGCCTTCCTCCGCATCTATGTGTCCTCCTCTCAAGATGACTGGGTTCAATTACTTCCCTGGGCCGAGTTCTGTCATAACAACCAGTATCATTCTTCATCTGCTTCAACACCATTTTTCACTAACTTTGGATTCCACCCTAAAGTCCCTGAGTTCCAACCGCTTCCAGCAACTTCTGTTCCCGCAGTGGATATCACCTTGCATCAGTTTGCCAATATCTGGAAGAGCGTACGATCAGCTCTGCTCAAGGCATCGTTCAGGTACAAGAAGTTTGCGGATAAGAAGCGTCGAGCAGTTCCTGCTCTCAAGGTGGGTGATCGGGTATGGTTATCCACGAAGAATTTGAGGTTAAGAGTTCCCAGTATGAAGTTTGCACCTCGCTATATCGGTCCTTTCAAGATTGAACAAGTCATCAATCCTGTTGCTTACAGACTTCAGTTGCCTCCCTTCTTAAAAATACCCAGGACATTCCATGTTTCCCTGTTGAAACCGCTGATCTTGAATCGGTTTCATTCCTCACTTCCTCCAACTCCGAAAGTCCAAACTCAACGAGGCGTTGAGTATGAAGTAGCCAAGATCCTGGACTCACGTCACCGTTACGGTCAACTACAATATCTTATTGACTGGAAGGGTTATGGCCCTGAGGAACGTTCATGGACCAATGCTTCTGATGTCCATGCTCCTGCCTTGGTCCGGAGATTCCATTCCAAGTTTCCTCAAAAGCCAAAGAAGTGTCCTGGGGCCACTCCTAAAGGGGGGGGTGCTGTCACGATCCGGGTATCTGGACGCCATTTCTTACCCATCAGATGCCTCCTAAGGCTGGCTCAGCGCTCCAGGACCGGATCCCATCTGTTATCCTAATGTTTACATTCCTGTATCCTCTCCTGTCACTCTGAGACGCTGTCACAGTAAACGCCATATTACACCTGGCATGGCGTCTCCCGCGGCCTCCGCCGCCGTCCCTGAGCTTCTGCATGCAGAGTGTCTGAGTGGCGATTACGTCAGCCGCGGCCTCCGCTGTGTCCGCGTGGTTGGATGTGCACTTGTCAGCCTGGCGTCTCCTGTCTCCAGTGGCCGGCGCCGCCATTACTGTTTTCATTACCTCATGGATTACAAACCAAACTTTCCTCCAAGTGTCTGCATGGGCGCAGCCATCTTGGATTCTGTCAGCTGATCATTTCCTCCAATCTGTTGTCAGTATTGTTAATCTGCATAATTGCCTAGCCAATCCCTTCCTTGCTGCAGGTATAAATACACTGTGCCTGAGCAAGGAAGGCGTCAGTGCTTTGGTTGTCAAACCTAGTTCCTGTTTGTCTCTCTCCTGTGATTGTCTTCCAGGTTCCAGCTCCTGTCTCAAGACTTCCACCATAGAGACCCGCACCAGCATTCCACCTGCGGTGTAGCCTGACTCTCCAATCCATTGTGGATTCATCTGTTTCCAGCTACAACATTACCTGCTTCCAGCCCAGCTCCCAGCAGAGTACAGCTTCTCTTAAAGGGCCGGTGTCCTTTCTACACTTTACCACTCTCCACCGGTATTATTATTTCTCCGCTCTCAAGTTCTACATTTCAGCTCATATTTCATCGCTCCCAAGTTAATTTATTATTTAACTGGTTCCAGCCAGTATCCACTCCGTGCTAACAACAGTCTGGTTCCAGCCAGTATCCACAGCAGCCGTTTTATCTTCAGCAACCCAGCTTTTCCTGGAACACCAGCTGGTACAATCCTGGGTTATCTCCATTGCTACAGTTTGGCCTGGTAAGGACTTTCCATCTAGAAGATTATAAGAACTATCTCACACTACCAGTGCTCTGTGGCTCCTGCCACCCTGTAGTACCCAGGAACTGTATTTATTCTTTGCTGACTTTTACGTTTTCTTTTACTGCTGCTGTGTTGCGGAGTTGTCATAATAAACATCATTGACTTTTATCCAAGTTGTCGTGGTCACGCCTTCGGGCAGTTATTATTCATGTTACTTACATGTCCAGGGGTCTGATACAACCTCCCAGGTTCCGGTACATCTCAGCCCCTACAACTGAGGCTGCCTCCCGTCAGCTCAGGCCCTCAGTTGTGACACCCTGTAGATGTGCCCCCTGTAGATATACCAAGAGTAGTTGTGCCCCCTGTAGATTTGCCCCCAGTATATGTGCCCCCTGTAGCTGTGCCCCCAGTAGTTGTGTCCCCTGTAGCTGTGCCCCCAGTAGCTGTGCCCGGAGTAGTTGTGCCCGCTGTAGATGTGCCCCCTGTAGATGTGCCCCCTGTAGATATGCCCAGAGTAGTTGTGCCCCCTGTAGCTGTGCCTACTGTATATTTGCCCTCTGTAGCTGTGCCCCCTGTAGCTGTGCCCAGAGTAATTGTGCCCCCTGTAGATGTGTCCCCTGGTAGTGCCGCTTACAAACATTAAAGAAAAACGACAACAAAAAAACCATACTCACCTGCCCCGCTCCTGCTTCTCGACTGCTGCTGCTCTGTCTCCACAGTCCCTGGCCGCGTCTCCGCCCATCTGACCGTGCGTGTTTGGTCATGACATCACACGCAAGCCACGGAGCACGGAGGGGCGGAGGGAGGTAGAGAGCTGACGACAGCTGCGGCTGTGAGCTACGTGTGGCCAGGCGAAGGTTCCGGTGGAGTCGAGCTGCGGCGTCCTGTACTGTCTTGAGCACCTGGAGCTCGAGCTCCACCTGAACCGCCCTCCCTACGCCCCTGTTCACACAGCACATTTAACCCGGATAATTCCCGGGTCGACCCCGTTCAGACAGAACCCGTGTCAGCCCTGCAATAGACTTGTGTGTCATAAGAAATGGACTGTTTTTATGGCACACAGAGATGAGGTCATGAAAAGTGGGTGGTGACTGCTCACTGCATTGCATTAACCTTGGCCGACGAGTTACTGCTGAATAGGCCGGAGTTCCTGAGTTCTTGCTGTTTTTTGCTGTTTCACCAAGCAAATGAGAGCCTGATGCAGCTGCCTGCACTGTGCTAGCTGGCACAGTCTTATGCCAAGAGGAGAAGAGAGCAATGATCTGCTTCCGGATCTCCTTCTCCCCTCTAATAGCAAGCAGCTCCCTGATCTCCTCCTTCCAGTGCGCCATGCTGTCTCTCTACGTCTCCCCTGCAGCACAATTATGACCTCAGACACCAGCGTCAGTGCCGCACCCATTCAGCCAATCAGAGAGACCCTGCTGCTCAGCCAATCACCAGCGCCCCGCCAGCTCAGCCAATAAGCGATATTAATCGCGCCCCGTTTTGAAAATACCGGGTTAGAACCTTTCAGACAGCCGGCAACCCGTGTACGATCCGGGAAAAACCCAGGTAGAAACCTGAGTCGAAGTCCCGGGAATTCAGTCTCGGGTTGACCCTTTCAGACAGAAAAAAATCCCGTGTCGACCCTTCCCGAGCCGGGAAATCCTGGTTCTTTTCTCTGTCTGAAAGGGCTATAACTCAGACCTTTTCTCAAAATGTGAAACTACGTGAGAATTGGTGATAAAAATAATTGTGTGTTTGTCTATTAATTCACATTTAGGAATATGGGTCACTGGACATCGTCTTTATATAAATCGTCAGCTACATAAGGTACGCTATTCATTACAGCAACAGGACTGTCCACATCAAACAAACATATCCGTATTTGGACTGAGATTACCTGAGAAGTTTAGCTTCATGTGCAGAATATCCCTCATGACAGCCTAGCTTAGGTTACAATGTACGGATCAATGCACTCTGAAAATAGTTAAAATAAAACAAACAGCACTTATTCATTTATTAGGTAACATCAGCTAGATCTCTGTGACAGACAAGCATTTAACTATTTATTGGCATAGGTTGCAGCACAAAGTTGCCAATTTGTCCTTTCCCAGGTCAGACAAGGGGATGAAGAGAATGATGGTTTCCTTAAATAATACTTGCCTACTTCCAGGATAGTCCAAATTTCGGGACTGTCTACCAAGAGAGTAGATTACCCTACCTACCATATCATCATCTTATCCTTCTCTGACTGCTGAGTCATCCTGGATACTTCCCTGCCGGTAGAATTCCTTTACTGTGTAATGTTCCGTGTAAAACACATTTTATATTATAATGGCCCTCATTCCGAGTTGTTCGCTCGGTATTTTTCATCGCATCGCAGTGAAAATCCGCTTAGTACGCATGCGCAATGTTCGCACTGCGACTGCGCCAAGTAACTTTACTATGATGAAAGTATTTTTACTCACGGCTTTTTCTTCGCTCCGGCGATCGTAATGTGATTGACAGGAAATGGGTGTTACTGGGCGGAAACACGGCGTTTCAGGGGCGTGTGGCTGAAAACGCTACCGTTTCCGGAAAAAACGCAGGAGTGGCCGGGGAAACGGTGGGAGTGCCTGGGCGAACGCTGGGTGTGTTTGTGACGTCAACCAGGAACGACAAGCACTGAAATGATCGCACAGGCAGAGTAAGTCTGGAGCTACTCTGAAACTGCTAAGTAGTTAGTAATCGCAATATTGCGAATACATCGGTCGCAATTTTAAGAAGCTAAGATTCACTCCCAGTAGGCGGCGGCTTAGCGTGTGTAACTCTGCTAAAATCGCCTTGCGACCGATCAACTCGGAATGAGGGCCAATATCTTTAATATATACAATGTAAATTTTTGTTACTGGATCTTTTTTTCTTTTTTTGCGACCCAATAATTCCCTTTTTTTTGGGATCTTCACTGATATCCAGCACTGTAGGTGTTTTATTATGTTAAATAATTTTTGTAGACTTATACTGTACAAGATATACAGTCTTACTTACATGTAGAGACATAAAAGTAAACATCAGGGCCTGATGAGGAAAAGAATATTAACCTGTCTGTGGAGCATAGTTTGCATGTTCTCGCACTGTGCATGCTCCAGAATCATGTACAGTAAATGCTAGTGCAGGCGATGCAGAGTTGGACGGAAGTACAAATTCTCCTGTTTCCAGACATCATTTGCCCCATGTCAGTGGCACACTTAGGGGGGGGGGGTTTCAGGTGCTTAGAAATTACACTTTGGTGGCACGAAAACACCCCTTACCAACAGACCAAAATTCAATTCTCTGTTTCTACTGCAACATTATGGAGAGAAGCACTGAGGACGGGTTTCTCTTCACTGTGGTATCTAACTGGTCACCGGGGTGCTGGGTGGTTCCACAGTGGGCCCCACCATCTGGCTGCCTGTTACACTAGGTGATTGGTGCCACACTGATGATGCAGAGGTGCTCGATTAATTTAAGCCATTGAGATTTCAGTTTAGTTTTATTGTGTTTTAATTTACTGTTTTGGATCATGTTATTAACTAAAAATCTGGCTGTTTATTAAATTGTTTTATGTCTGGGGTTTTTTTTTGGTGTGATAGGTGTATTTACGAATTATGAAAAGTATTAATTTAATGCCATGGCATGTTTGGAGTGAATTCTGCTGATTTATTCTGAAATCTCTTTAATGTCAGGGTTGGTTGTAGGAAGCAAAGACATTTGTAAGAAATGTGGGTGCTATTGGTTTAAAGTTGGGGTTGGTTTGAAGGATGGAATTCTAGAGGGTTCTGTCAATGTTAGAAGTTCCATATTTCATGTACCAATCCCTTTTTTTCAAACTATGTCCCACTATTTCAGGATCCAGTCCAGCAGCAAGTAGAGGCACCTACAAGAATAGGTAGGAGAGAGCTGCACAGTCAGCAACTGTCCTGACTCCGGTGGACCAGGCCTGATTTTGGGTCACTGTACCACTTAGTCAGGACTGTTGGCATACCAATATGTCCCATTTCCCAATGCTCTGGAAAGTGTGCACCACACTTTAGTGATATTGTGGGCCAGTTTTGGCTTTGCCTTGTGTACTAGCGTACGCCTGATTGTCCAAGCCCTGTCACGCCCATTATCTGTGTCCCTGCACGCAGTAGCATCACCGGTGGTTCTAGGTAGTCCACTATTAGTGCACCGTCTCACTCACCATTAACACTTGCACCAGCCTACAGTCTCTAGATCTTAACATGGCCTCTGTGGAAGAAGCTATGACAGTCCCAGGTTCCGTATGCAACAGAGCTTTTGTGCATACACTCAGGATAATGCATAGGGGTTTTCTGAATAATTTGCACATGCTCAGTAGCAAATAATCGCTCAACTGCGCTAACATCGGCATTATGTGCAATTAGCATTCATTTCTGAATCAAGAACAGTGTTTTTGACGTTGACTAGTAAAAGTTGGACGGTGGCTCTTGCTTAAATAATAGCCACGCCATTTGAATGATGATCACAGACACTTTAGCTTTGGGATGTAGAAACCACCCTGTATAAATCCTGTGTTTGCCCTGCAAGCATAGGTGGGCCACACAACAAAAAAAGAAAATGCAGGTGCACACTCCAAGCACTTAGAACAATGGTAATCAGAACAATTACAATAGACTCTACAATTTAGTATGGTGTAACGCTGAGGTTCTTAGCACAATTTTTGACTACAAATGCGAGCCCACCTGCCTCGTCATGGTGACTTCATCGGATGATCCCTAACAACCCTAATACTGCCATATTATATACATTTATCAGGGTCTCATCTAGTGTCCATTCTAAAATATAGGCAGCAAATGCAAGGACTCATACTAATTAAAAACACCTAAGGTGGGTAGGGTGCTAGTCAAGGTAGAAGGCGCCTCTGTCTATGTTAGTATTAGGGCTGTTAGGGACCCATCTGATGAGGTCACCATGACAAGGTACGTGGGTTTGCATTTTTGACCAAAAACTGTGCTAAGAACCTAAATGTAACTCCATGCTAAACTGTAGTTTATTATAATTGTTCTGATTGCCAGTGCTCTTAGTGCTTAGAGTGTGCATCTGCATTTTCTTTTTTTCCTGTGTGGGGCTGCCACACCCCCACTGCTTCCAATAGGTAAGCAATGGGGGCGAGGGAGCATTTGCCTTCTGTAGATGTAGCTTCTAAAATATTGTATTTTCGGAGCTTGATAAATGAAGTCTCCATACTAGTATATGGTGACCTCGAGCTAGATCGTAAGTGGAAGGTAAGCAGGAGATATCTGTGATATCTCCTGCACTACCTTCATGATGACTAGCCCCAAAACTTAATTTTTACAAAAGTAAGTGAAAATGTTTAGGTCTCATCTACTTTTGTAGAAATTAAGTGATGATGAATATGCCCCAAGGTCTCTAGACATTGTCAAAACATCATGGGTAACTCTTTTGGCCCATCCTGTTAAAGGAAAGATACAATAATCTACATCATATAAGTTGTGACAGACATTTTTGTCATCTATTTGATAATGTGTCTGTGTAAAATACTTTGGGGTCTATTCATGAAGCAGTGAAAAGTGTGTAGAAGTGAGACAGTGGAGAAGTTGTCCATGGGGCACCCTTGATTAACCCAGGCGTCCGGTCAGTAATGCAGTCCTGACAGGGTGCAGCACAGAGGGGACAGTAATCAGCCTGCTTGGAGATCGCTGCATCAGGCATGTGAGATCGGGGTGCTGGACATTAGGGGGTGCCTGTGCGCACCAGGCACCCCCCCTGCGCACACCTATGATGGGTGGTATTAACTACCTGGGTCCGGGCTTGTTAGAGCTAGCCTGGGTCATCTACTAAGAAGGACATGGCCCCCCTGTGTGGCTGACTGTGCCTCTGAACAACTGCAAGGAGTGGTAAGGATGGCCATCGCGACCATCGCTGATTTGAAATCATCGATGGTATATGACCGATGGTAACTACTTTTACCATCAATGGGGGAGAACCAGATGTTTTCCCATCATCATTGATAAAGAGCTATAAAATCTTTTTTTTATTTTTTTCTCCAGGGTGTCAGGGACACGGAGCATAGCTCTGCCCCCTTAATCCCACGAAGCCACGCCCCTGGGCCCTGATTGGCCCACGGCTATCTTAATACTAAAGTAATGGTGACCATCGATGGGCAAAACCATCGATGGTTCCCTTACAGATTGTTCTCCACCATTGAGGTTATCTACTGATGGTACCATCGATGGTAACCATCGATGGATAACCAACCAATGGCCATCCCTAAGGAGAGGGGAAGGTGCAGTTACAGGGAAGTCTCTCCTCATGGGAGGGGTTGTGGGAGTGGCTCTGCCTCCTGCAGTTCACATTCTTCCTCCCCCCTCTACATTCACTGCCACCACCCCAGCAGCACCCAGACAGGGAGAGGGAGGACCGCGGCACATGTCCCCTGGGCTTCCTGCTTATTCCTGCTCTGGGGCACATAAAGCAGAACATGGAGCAATGGTGGACGTCAGCATGTCTCCTTGTCTCCTGTATTTATGCCCCTGTTTGAATAACTCATATCAGTGGTGCAAGTAGAAAAAATGTCTTACAGGTACTGTGTGCGCGCGCCAAAGGCGCGCACGCGTAAAATGGGTGTGACCAAATGTCATATGGGGTGTGGCCAATGAAAATGTGTGTGTGTGATACACATATTGGGGAGGGGCAGATACACATATGACCCCAATAGTGCCAGATACACGTTGCCCCACAGTGCCAGATACACATTGCCCCTGAGTGCCAGATACACATTGCCCCACAGTGCCAGATACACATTGCCTCACTGTGCCAGATACACAAATGCCCCCAGAGTGCCAGATATACATTGCCTCACAGTGTCAGATATACATTGCCTCACAGTGCCAGATATACAAATGCCCCCAGAGTGCCAGATATACATTGCCTCACAGTGCCAGATACACAAATTCCCCACAGTGCCAGATACACAAATGCCCCCATAGTGCCAGATACACAAATGCCCCCACTGTGTCAGATATACATTGCCCCCCAGTGCCAGATACACATGTCCCCCCAGTGCCAAATATACCCCAGTGCCAGGTACACAAGTCCCCCTAGTGCCAGATATGCCCCCAGTGCCAGGTACACATGTCCCCCCAGTGCCAGATATGCCCTCAGTGCCAGATATGCCCCCAGTGCCAGATACACATTGCCTCACTGTGCCAGATACACAAATGCCCCCAGAGTGCCAGATATACATTGCCTCACAGTGTCAGATATACATTGCCTCACAGTGCCAGATATACAAATGCCCCCAGAGTGCCAGATATACATTGCCTCACAGTGCCAGATACACAAATTCCCCACAGTGCCAGATACACAAATGCCCCCATAGTGCCAGATACACAAATGCCCCCACTGTGTCAGATATACATTGCCCCCCAGTGCCAGATACACATGTCCCCCCAGTGCCAAATATACCCCAGTGCCAGGTACACAAGTCCCCCTAGTGCCAGATATGCCCCCAGTGCCAGGTACACATGTCCCCCCAGTGCCAGATATGCCCTCAGTGCCAGATATGCCCCCAGTGCCAGATATGCTCCCAGTGCCAGGTATACATGCCCCCCCCCCCCCCCCAGTGCCAGATATGCTCCCAGTGCCAGGTATACCTGCCCCCCCAGTGCCAGATGTGCTCCCAGTGCCAGGTATACATGCCCCCCCCCCAGTGCCAGATATGCTCCCAGTGCCAGGTATACATGCCCCCCCAGTGCCAGGTATACATGCCCCCCCCCCCGCCCCAGTGCCAGATATGCTCCCAGTGCCAGGTATACATGCCCCCCCAGTGCCAGGTATACATGCCCCCCCCAGTTCCAGATATGCTCCCAGTGCCAGGTATACATGCCCCCCCCAGTGCCAGGTATACATGCCCCCCCGCCCCAGTGCCAGATATGCTCCCAGTGCCAGGTATACATGCCCCCCCCAGTGCCAGGTATACATGCCCCCCCCCCAGTGCCAGATATGCTCCCAGTGCCAGGTATACATGCCCCCCCCCCCCAGTGCCAGGTATACATGCCCCCCCCAGTGCCAGATATGCCCCCAGTGCCAGGTATTCATGAAGCATCCCCCCCCCCTTCCCCTGCTCACCGCTGCTGCTGTCCTGTCTCCCGTGTGTGAGGGGAAAAGAGCGAAGCCTGCGCCTCTCCTTCCCCTCAGTATCCGGCGGGTGCGGGTGAGTTCAATTCAGCGCCGATCCATGAGCCAATCAAAGCTCTGCGAGCTCTGATTGGCTGACGGGCGGCGCTGATTTGAACAAAGACATTGAGGGGCAGGAGAGGGGCAGGCTGCGCTCTCCTCCCCTCACATCAGCGGTAGCGAGCGGCGGCCCGTCAGTGTGGGTACGGCGTACCCACGGCAAAATTCTTAAGAGTACGCCGTACCCACCCGTACCCGCATACTTGCACCGCTGACTCATATGCACCTGAGAGCGATCTTACGGTTTTGCCCTGTTTTCAATATATCAGCATACTTTTTTATACTGCTGGTTTACTATTAAACTAGTTGTGTTACGATGACGATGCCGTGTTATTTCTTGTAGTGGATACTGTGTGCCCAGGTGTTTTATGTCGTGTTGTACTAGTAACTATGCAAGGAGAAAAATCACAAATCGGTACAGGAAGTTACCAATTGTGATAAACCGGTGCTATAGTTAGTATAATATTTATTAAAAATGATTGCTTCAGCAGCTGAGTAAAGACAACTTGCCAGGTTGCAACAAAATACTCTGCGCTTGAAACAAAGTATCTAAAAAGTATATGTGCAGTCCGACACAGGAGAAAGATTGACTCAGTGAGGCTTGGATCTATTATAAAACAATTTATATAGTATCTCTTAAGAAAAACATTTATAACACACAATTCAACAGACAGTTAATGACAATTAATACGTTCTCTCACACATACTGTAATGAATGAGAATTAGGATAGCATGCAACATGCAATAAAAATAATTAATATAAACTCTTTCAAGTGGTGATAATAAAAGTCAGAACACTGGCGTCCCAGTGTGTTATTATATATTTGTAGCTCCCGCAATGACATTTTCACAGTCTCAATTTTTATATGAATAACTGAAGAAAAGATGCAACCTGTAATCAATGCTCCCGTGCTGTTTCCTGTGTTAGTATGCAGTCAGGGTCCTTTATAAAGGTAGAATACACGTAGAGCAGAAATATATCATTCAGTCACTGTTTTAGTAACAACGGATGACTGCCGCCTTTCCCAGAGTAACATTTGTTGGTTTGAATGCAAATAGCACTGTTCATAGACGGTAAGTGTAGCCGCCGTAAGAGTGGCTCCTAGTAACAGGTGTTAGGCCCCACAGCGGGGGTCAGACGGAAATGTTGGATCCGAGAGTGGACGCCCACTCTCTGCTACGCTCTCCATTTGGTGATACCCGCCGTACTGACACAGTCTACGGCTCAGCACAGCCGTGACAGCCTTAGCCGCAGCCCATTGCCGCACGTCGGATCCAACATTGCCGCACGTCTCTTCAATACTGGTCGGGTGAGTTCCTTCTACCTTTATAAAGGACCCTGACTGCATACTAACACAGGAACCAGCACGGGAGCATTGATTACAGGTTGCATCTTTTCTTCAGTTATTCATATAAAAATTGAGACTGTGAAAATTTCATTGCGGGAGTTACAAATATATACAGTGGGGATCGAAAGTTTGGGCACCCGAGGCAAAAAATCATTTTAATGTGCAAAAAGAAGCCAAGGGAAGATGGAAAAATCTCCGAAAGGCATCAAATTACAGATTAGACATTCTTATAACATGTCAAAAAAGGTTTGATTTTATTTCCATCATTTACACTATCAAAAGAACAGAAAACAAAAAATGGCATCTGCAAAAGTTTGGGCACCCTGCAGAGTTAATACCTTGTACTGCCCCCTCAGGACAGCTGAGACCTGGCAGTGTCATGGATTTTTCTCAATCATCGTCTGGAAAGACCAGGTGATGTCAATCTCAAAGGTTTTAAAAGCCCAGACTCATCTGACCTTGCTCCAACAATCAGCACCATGGGTTCCTCTAAGCAGTTGTGTAGAACACTGAAACTGAGAATAGTTCAGTGGCGTAACAACTGCCCCCGCAGTCCTCGCGGTGGCTTGGGGGCGAGGGGCTGCGGGGGCGCCACTGATTACAGCAGACTGACATGCGGACGAGCGTCCGCATGTCAGTCTGCTTTCTCCTTCCCTCCGCCGCTTGTTGGAGGGACACGGAGGGCACAGCGTCTCCTGTGTCCCTCCTGCTGCATCATCTCCGGCGGCCGCGGGTCTGATAGGGAGAAGTGCCGTCCGTGAGCTCTAATTGGCTCACGAACCGGCACTTCCCCCTATTAGACCCGCGGCCGCCGGAGATGATGCAGCAGGAGGGACACAGGAGAGGTGAGCTGTACCCTCCGTGTCCCTCCAAAAAGCGGCGGCGGCGGTGGCGGGGGGGGGGGTGATGATATCTGGCACTGGGGGGAATATCTGGCACAGGGGGGAATAACTGGCAGGGGGGGATATCTGGCACTGGGGCATTATCTGGCACTGGGGGCATATATGGCACTGGGGGGGAATATCTGGCAGGGGGGGGGATATCTGGCACTGGGGCATTATCTGGCACTGGGGGGGAATATCTGGCGGGGGGGTGGATATCTGGCACTGGGGCATTATCTGGCACTGGGGGGAATAACTGGCAGGGGGGGGATATCTGAAACTGGGGCATTATCTGGCACTGGGGGCATATATGACACAGGGGGGGAATAACTGGCAGGGGGGGGGATATCTGGCACTGGGGCATTATCTGGCACTGGGGGCATATATGACACTGGGGGGGGAATAACTGGCAGGGGGGGGATATCTGGCACTGGGGCATTATCTGGCACTGGGGGCATATATGGCACTGGGGAGGGAATATCTGGCAGGGGGGGGGATATCTGGCACTGGGGCATTATCTGGCACTGGGGGCATATATGGCACTGGGGGGGAATATCTGGCACTAGGGGCATATATGGCACTGGAGGGGGGGGAATATCTGGCACCGGGGGCATATATGGCACTGGGGGGGGGAATATCTGGCACTGGGGGCATATATGGCACTGGGGGGGGGCATATCTGGCACTGGGGGCATATATGGCACTGGGGGGGGGAATATCTGGCACTGGGGGCATATTTGGCACTGGGGGGGAATATATGGCACTGGGGGCATATCTGGCACTGGGGGCATATGTGGCACTGGGGGGGAATATCTGGCACTGGGGGCATATGTGGCACTGGGGGGGTATATGTGTACCTGGCACATGGGGGGGGGGCTATATTTGGCACTGGGGCATGTGAGTACCTGGCACCGTGGGGGAATATCTGGCACTGGGGACATATGTGGCACTGGGAGCACAGCCCTAGCAACGAGCATGACACCCAGTGCATGAAACACCTGGCAACGAGCATGACACACAGTGCATGAAACACCTGGCAACGAGCATGACACCCAGTGCATGAAACCCCTGGCAACGAGCATGACACCCTGAGCATGAAAACCCCTGGCACCGTGCATGGAACCAAGAGCGTGAAACCCCTGGCAACGAGCATGACACCCAGTGCATGAAACCCCTGACAATGAGCAGGTAATTGAAAAGTAATTAGAAGCCTTACTGTAGGACTTAATGTGTAATGGGCATTACGGTGTGTGGCATAATGTATCACGGACATTGCGGTGTGTGTCATAATGTGTCACAGGCATTACGGTGTATGGTATACTATATCGCGGGCATTGTGATATGTGGTATAATGTCTCAGGGTCATTGCAGTGTGTGGCATAATGTATCACGGTCATTGCGGTGTGTGTCATAATGTGTCAGGCATTACGGTGTGTGGTATACTATATCACGGGCATTGTGGTATGTGGTATAATGTCTCAGGGTCATTGCAGTGTGGCATAATACATAACGGGCATTGCGGTGTGTGGCATAGGGTGTAACGGGCAGGGCATTGCGGTATGTGTCACAGGCATTACGGTGTATGGTATACTATATCACGGGCATTGTGGTATAATGTATCACGGACATTGCGGTGTGTGTCATAATGTGTCACAGACATTGTATGTGCTATAATGTATCAGGGGCATAGCAGTGTGTAGCATAATGTATAACGGGCATTGCGATTCCTGTCATAATGTGTCACAGGCATTACGGTGTGTGGCATAATGTGTCACGGGCATTACGGTGTGTGGCATAATGTGTCGGGGGCATTACAGTGTGTGCATATTGTGTTGTGCTTTATTGTGTGTGGAATAATGTCTAAGGGCATTGCAGTATGTGGCATAATGTATACTGGGCATTACTATAATGAGGAAAAATGACAAATAATGTAAGGGGCATGAATCAGGATTATTTTTCTTTCCTGTGGTGGCCAACGTATGGGTGTGCAGGTTGCAGAACTGGGGTATAAGGTAGTCTTTTCCTGCAATACCACGCCCCTTTATGCGAAACCACGCCCATTCCAACGAAACCACACCCCTTATTTTGCCGCGCGCGCCTTCGGCGCGCGCATATTTATCCCTTTCTTGCTCCCAATTATGTAGCATGAAGGAGGGGGAGGGGGCGCCGAAGAATTTTTTGGCTTGGGGGAGAAAAATTTCTAGTTACGCCACTGGAATAGTTGATGTTCACAAAGCAGGAGAAGGCTATAAGAAGATAGCAAAGTGTTATCAGATGCCCATATCCTCTGTTTGGAATGTAATTAAGAAATGGCAGTCATCAGGAACAGTGGAAGTTAAAGCAAGATCTGGAAGACCAAGAAAAATATCAGACAGAACAGCTCGCAGGATTGTGAGAAAAGCAAGTCAAAATCCACGTTTGACTGCACGATCCCTCCAGGAAGATCTGGCAGACACTGAAGTTGTGGTACACTATTCCACTATAAAGAGATACTTGTACAAATATGGTCTTCATGGAAGAGTCATCAGAAGAAAACCTCTTCTACGTCCTCACCACAAAAATCAGCGTTTAAAGTTTGCAAATGAACATATAGGCAAGCCTGATGCATTTTGGAATAAAGTTCTGTGGACCAATGAGGTTAAAATAGAACTTTTTGGCCGGAATGAGCAAAGGTACGTTTGGAAAAGGAAGGGCACAGAATTTAATGAAAAGAACCTCTGTCCAACTGTTAAGCATTGGGGTGGATCAATCATGCTTTGGGGTTGTATTGCAGCCAGTGGCACAGGGAACATTTCACGAGTAGAAGGAAAAATGGATTCAATAAGATTCCAGCAAATTTTGGACGCTAACTTGTATGCCATCTGTGAAAAAGCTGAAGTTAAAGAAAGGCTTGCTTCTACAAATGGATAATGATCCTAAACACACCTCAAAATACACAGTGGATTACATCAAGAGGCGTAAACTGAAGGTTTTGCCATGGCCTTCACAATCTCCTGACCTCAACATAATTGAAAATCTATCGATAGACCTTAAAAGAGCAGTGCATCACAGAAAGCCCAGAAATCTCAAATAACTGGAAGACTTTTGTAGAAGAAAAACAAGAATTGAAAGACTCTTGGCTGGCTACAAAAAGCGTTTACAAGCTGAGATACTTGCCAAAGGGGGCAGTACAAGGTATTAACTCTGCAGGGTGCCCAAACTTTTGCAGACGCCATTTTTTGTTTTCTGTTCTATTGAAAGTGTAAATGATGGAAATAAAATCAAACTTTTTTGACATGTTATAAGAATGTCTAATCTGTAATTTGATGCCTTTTGGAGATTTTTCCGTCTTTCCTTGGCTTCTTTTTGCACATTAAAATGAATTTTTGCCTGGGGTGCCCAAACTTTCGATCCCCACTGTAATAACACACTGGGACGCCAGTGTTCTGACTTTTATTATCACCACTTGAAAGAGTTTATATTAATTATTTTTATTGCATGTTGCATGCTATCCTAATTCTCATTCATTACAGTATGTGTGAGAGAACGTATTAATTGTCATTAACTGTCTGTTGAATTGTGTGTTATAAATGTTTTTCTTAAGAGATACTATATAAATTGTTTTATAATAGATCCAAGCCTCACTGAGTCAATCTTTCTCCTGTGTCGGACTGCACATATACTTTTTAGATACATTGTTTCAAGCGCAGAGTATTTTTCTTTTTTCCTGTACTGGTAACTATGACACTTCTGGTTTTCTGGTGGGTGACAGAGTGACTGTAATTACCTAAATTGTGCTACACGTTCTGCTATATATACTGCATACTTCCCAGCTTCTGTGACAGCCGAGGATGGACACTAATAAGCGCTGAAGGCGAGCGCCCGAAATTGGGGGTGTGAGCCCATGGTAAGGGGGCGTGGCCTCACGGTAAGTGGCGCGGCCTCACAGCAAGCCACGCACCTGTTTTTGTCACTATGGGGGCATGGATAGCGCTCAGTGAGATGCTGGCCCATGCCCCCTGTCTCCTCTTTGTCTGGGAATAGACGCTCTGCTCAGAGCAGCCAGTAATGGGGGGATCTCCTAACTGCCCCCCATCTCCCACCATGGGACACTGCGACCCGCGGGTGGGACAGCGGGACAGAACGTGTAAAACGGGACTGTCTCGCCAAAATCGGGACAGTTGGGAGGTATATATACTGGTCCCTGACTTTGGAGTCTATGGAGGGAATGCAATTAGCTCTGAACATTTCGGAGCTAATGAATTCGCCCCCCTAAGTAATCAATTAGGGCCGTTTTCCATCTGTGTTGAAGGCATTTTCGCCAATGCCTCTTCACTTCTTTTTTTAAGTGAAAAGGCATTGATGGAAAATGTCTCAAAAGCATCGAAAATGGCCCGCGTGTTTCCCGCCGATCCACGTGTTTCCCACCACTGCCGCATTTTTCATCTAGGGAGAAAAAACGGCCCTGCTATTACATAGGGCGAATCCCCATTTGCCCTAAATATAGCAAAAAGCTCAGTTCCGCTACATTAGGAGGCTGCTGGGCCCCTGGTCCTTCTTCTGCGCTGTGACCCTCTGTGCTGTAAAGTGAGCTGCCGCTTTGCAGCGTCACTTTACTGCACCGGGGTTACAGCACAGCATATGGGGGACCCGGCACCTGGCAGCACTCACCGGAGCAACGGACACCGGCTCCTTGGGCTGGTAAGTATGATTTTTTTTTTTTTAACACTGTTATCAGCTTGTGTGTCCATCGGACACATAGAGCTGATCACACTGCTGAGTCCCCGCTCACCTTTCTCTGCCGGGGGGCAGAGAAAGTTGGACAAAGGCTGCAGATCGCAGTGCTGCCCTGTGTATTCTCCAGCCTGAGCTGGTAAGATTATCACAGGGCACACTGCGGTATTTTTCAAACAAAAATTTTTTTTTGTAATTTCGCCCACATCGCATTTCCCATTTTAAGTATGGTGAATGCGATCTGGGTTACAAAAAATAAATAAATATGACAATTAAAGGGTTTGTAGCAGTTTTTCATGAAAATAATGTGAAAAGGGTGTGAAAACACCCCTTTTCATATTATTTTAGTAAAAATAATGTTACTAAATGGGCCCCTAAAGCTGAAACATGTCTCTGGCCAAAAAGCTTAACTTTTCCCTTACAAACACATGTTTTAAGAAGTATAAATTCCTGCAAGGACCTAGTGTTGAGCACTTTCTCTCTCTATCAGGAAGAACCATGAATTGACAAGAGTCAACTTTATGCAAATGTTGGAACACTGAAGGATTCTGGGTACAACATAATCCAGATTAAAAACACAAAAGAATTATAAAAGCAGTCTTTGCAGAATAAGAACACTGGAGACTTCTGGGTACAGTATAGGCAGATTACTGTTGGTGCACTGGATTAATCTGTGATAGCTCAACCTCTGAGACTGTCTTCTTTTCCACCCTGTTTAATCAGCAAACAAAGTTTACTGGCAGGCATCATTAATCAGGTACAGTAGCTTCTTCTAATCAGCAGAGCATAGCCCTTACAACCTCTGGGCAGTAACTAATATAGCATTAGGGTCATTAAAATATAGTTCTGGCAATATCTCAATTTATACAGCAAAAGGCTGAGCCACACATTCAGTCAACTGGCCAGGACACAATGGAACTTTATTACTAGGAATGTCCATTGGTATGTTCTCCATCAATGGCTGCCATTAATGACAGTGTAGGCCATCAATGTACCTTCCATCTTTGTCTACTATTGATGGTGATGTGGCAGGTATCCATCGTTGGCTGCATACTACGCAATTGATGACCATCAATGGTTTCACGAAGTGATGGTCATCCCTGTACTTTTACTAACTGGACTGTGGGCCAATCAGAACCTGGGAGGTGGGGCTTCATGGGTGTCAGTGGGCAGAGCTATGCTCCGTGGCCCAGCACTCTGTAGAGAAAAAAAAGAGAACTATTGGGTGGTTCTATAAATCAATGGCAGGAAAACATCTGGTTCTCCCCCATCGATAGCAAAAGTGTTCAACAATGACCATAAACCATCGATGATTTGGACTCACAACCCCCTTCTCCCCACAGCACACTGCCACACAACATCAGTAATTGAAATGTGAGGCTAGCTGCTGACAGTATGCTACTCAGAGTACCCACACTTCAACTGAATCAAGTGGCTAGTGACAGCCATGACAAGACGAATAGATGACACACCCACAGGGGCAGGGCAATGCGTGACTACCCGCCAATGAGTATGTAGAGACTGGGAGAGTGGGCGGGGCAGTTCTGCTGAGCCTGTCAAGTCAGGGAGGTGGGTGGGCCAGCCATACCCGGCAGCAAACTGTGACCAAGATTTGTCAAGCCTTGGAGAGTGATAAATAGCACGGTGATAAAGTGCCAGCCAATCAGCTCCTAGCTGTCATTTTTCAAACAAAGCCTGTAACGTGGCAGTTTGGTGATGATTGGTTGGTGCTTTATCAGCGTGAAATTTATCACTCTCCAAAGCTTGATAAATCTGGTCTTGCATTTGTAAGAGCAGGGGGTGGTGCAGAGGGCCGCTGGCTGATAGCCTACCTCTCTGTGAAACAGCAGCAGCACTCTTAACAAAAGAAAGAAGAAGAAAAACATCGGCCAAACGGCTACCATTGATGGTGGGGAACCATATGGGTCTCTGCCATTGATGGTAAAATTAGTTAACATCAGCTATCAACCATTGATGTTTGTAAACATCGATGGTCAATGGCCAACCCCATTTGTTACTTTGATTAGTAACCCTGAGGGGATAGAGCTGAGGACTGCATACTGTATATATTTATTTATTTATGTATAACCTGGGAACATAATATGTGTGTGTGTGTGTGTGTGTGTGTGTGTGTGTGTGTGTGTGTGTGTGTGTGTGTGTGTGTGTGTGTGTGTGTGTGTTTCTCGCTTATGGGTTTGTGAATACCTGATACTGAACCTGTGGTACGGTTTCATTATTGGAGACCCCCATAGTTTGTATCTGAGGATTAAAGATCACACTGTGTTTTTCTCATATAAGTCGGTTTATTTATTGATTCAAGTCAGTGACTTGACATGTGGTATCTAGTTTCAGAGAAATCTGGCAGCCTAGTGAAGAGAAGTGAGACGATACAATTCATCCTCCCCTATTTTAGGTTCAGCTTCTCCATCAAACCAACACTAAATGAAATGACCAGACTATAACTGCACATGAATGCTTTTAAAAATGAACTACAGTATAAGCAAAATCTATTATTTCCTTGATCTATCCACCTCCAGTTAGTAAAGCTATAGAGGTCCTATGCATGGTACCCCATTGTGTGTGAGATACTCTCTCGCAGGTTCCATCTCAGAGCCTCATATAGTGAAACAAGAATTTGCTAACACCATAGAGAAGGACCACTTGCATGTGGGGCTGAGGAAGAAGTATTAGCCCAAACTGCAGGGGGTACTGAGCATAAGACTCTTGCGAATATACTAGTGGAAATTTAAGGAAGTTGAAGAGTAAAAAAAATCAACTATAGCATGAACGTCTCCTTTAAACTGATATATATATTTAGAATAGCAAAGTAAGATGTGCAACAAGGGCCAAGGTCAGCGCGCTTCATCTGTTTTCTTTACTTCTGTCCTTAACGTTTAACTGAAACACAAAAGAAAGAGCATTATGAGCTCCTAAATGTTTATAGAAGGTACTACAGCATTCTGTGATAAAGAAGCTAATGTAAAAAAAAAAAAAAAATACAATTAAATAATAGTATTTGTTACCTCCATAGAATAATGGGGGTAATTCTGAGTTGATCGCAGCATGAACTTTGGGGGTCATTCCGAGTTGTTCGCTCGTTGCCGATTTTCGCTATGCTGCGATTTGTTGCTAATTGCGCATGCGCAAGGCGCATGCGCTAAGTTATTTAACACAAAACAGCAGTTTTGCTGTGGCTTCAGCAACGCTTTTCAGTCGCACTGCTGTTCGGTAAATAATTGACAGGAAAGGGGCGTTTCTGGGTAGTAACTCAGCGTTTTCCCAGTGTTTGCAAAAAAACGCAGGCGTGTCAGGGAAAAACGCGGGAGTGTCTGGGAAAAACGCAGGAGTGTCTGGGAAAAACGGGGGAGTGGCTGGCCGAACGCAGGGCGTGTTTGTGACGTCAAACCAGGAACTAAACGGATTGAGCTGATCGCAATTTGTGAGTAGGTCTGGAGCTACTCAGAAACTGCAAAGAATTATTTAGTAGCAGTTCTGCTAATCTTTCGTTCGCAATTCTGCTAAGCTAAGATACACTCCCAGAGGGCGGCGGCCTAGCGTGTGCAATGCTGCTAAAAGCAGCTAGCGAGCGAACAACTCGGAATGACCCCCTTTGTTAGCAGTTGGGCAAAACCATGTGCACTGCAGGGGGGGAGGGGCAGATGTAACATGTGCAGAGAGAGTTAGATTTGGGTGTGGTGTGTTCAATCTGCAATCTAAATTGCAGTGTAAAAATAAAGCAGCCAGTATTTACCCTGCACAGAAACAAAATAACCCACCAAATCTAACTCTCTCTGCACATGTTATTTCTGCCCACCCCCCTCCCCCTGCAGTGCACATGGTTTTGCCCAACTGCTAACAAAGTTCCTGCTGCGATCAACTCAGAATTACCCCCAAGGTCCATATTGTACAACTTTTGCCTATGAAATGATTACTGCTGTTACAGTAGGTTACTTACCTACCGGAGCTTCTAATAAACGTGTTTCTAATGTGCGAGAAGCATTAAACATATAATTTCCTTTAACAACAGATAAGTGTTTCTGTTGTTACCATACTGATTGGCATCACGAGTCATTGGAGATATTGGAATGTTACTTGTCCCGTTTCCATGCATTGCTGTGCTTAAATGCATTGGGAAGTGTACAGATACTGGCATATGACAGGGTCTACAAAATTATTGTAAAATATCCCTGTATGTGTGGCATCATGGTCTCACTGGGCAATGTACAGTGCATATGCCAGATTTTCTTATCTGTTATGTCCTTATACCAGAGGTTCTCAAACGCAGTCCTCAAGGCACCCCACTGGTCCAAGTTTTAGGTATACCACACTTGGCTACTCTATTGAAATGTCTGGGAACCTCCTGAATGTTGGATAGTACCCCAGACTCTCAGAGGAGTAGGTCACCCTCCAGTACCTTATACACTTGCTAGCGAAATGGGCAGGATGGAGGCATAATGATGCGCTTGTAGGTGAATTGTGTCATCATGGCCCTACTCCTTGAGTCCCTACACCTTCCTTCTACTCCTTGAGTCCCCACACCTTCTGTCTCCTGCTGGAGTCTCCACACCTTAATTCTCCTTGAGTCCCCACACCTTCTCTCTCCTCTTTGAGTCGCGCTGTGCTGAAGTTTCTCTATGAAATGTCAGTGCAACAGGATGGTGGCATAATGATGCGCTTGTAGGTGAAATGTGTCATCATGGCTTTACTCCTTGAGTCCCCACACCTTCCTTCTACTCCTTGAGTCCCCACACCTTCCTTCTACTCCTTGAGTCCCCACACCTTCCTTCTATTCAATGAGACCATACACCTTCCTTCTACTCCTTAAGTCCCCATACTTTCCTTCTACTCCTTGAGTCCCCACACCTTCCTTCTACTCCTTGAGTCCCCACACCTTCCTTCTATTCCATGAGACCATACACCTTCCTTCTACTCCTTGAGTCCCCATACTTTCCTTCTACTCCTTGAGTCCCCACACCTTCCTTCTACTCCTTGAGTCCCCACACCTTCCTTCTATTCCATGAGACCATACACCTTCCTACTCCTCCTTGAGTCCCCACACCTTCCTTCTCCTCCTTGAGTCCCCACACCTTCCTTCTATTCCATGAGACCATACACCTTCCTACTCCTCCTTGAGTCCCCATACTTTCCTTTAACTCCTTGAGTACCCACACCTTCCTTCTACTCCTTGAGTCCCCACACCTTCCTTCTACTCCTTGAGTCCCCACACCTTCCTTCTATTCTATGAGACCATACACCTTCCTTCTACTCCTTGAGTCCCCATACTTTCCTTCTACTCCTTGAGTCCCCACACCTTCCTTCTACTCCTTGAGTCCCCAACACCTTCCTTCTATTCCATGAGACCATACACCTTCCTTCTACTCCTTGAGTCCCCATACTTTCCTTCTACTCCTTGAGTCCCCACACCTTCCTTCTACTCCTTGAGTCCCCGCACCTTCCTTCTATTACATGAGACCATACACCTTCCTACTCCTCCTTGAGTCCCCACACCTTCCTTCTCCTCTTTGAGTCCCCACACCTTCCTTCTATTCCATGAGACCATACACCTTCCTACTCCTCCTTGAGTCCCCATACTTTCCTTCTACTCCTTGAGTCCCCACTCCTTCCTTCTACTCCTTGAGTCTCCACACCTTCCTTCTCCTCTTTGAGTCACGCTGCGCTGAAGTTTCTATATGAAATGTCAGTGCAACATGATGTTCAGTTAAGTCACAGTGCCAGGGACATTTTGCAAGACGGACTGCAGCTCATGGAGCGCAGCGGTAGCCATGACAGCTACAGCCAAGTCTGAGCCACAGCCTTGTAAGATGTAATCATCTCACAAGACAACAGGGCAGTGAGCTCAGTGGCGGCCGCCGAATACTGAACACAGCTGAGCCACGAGGAGAACCCTCCCCTTATGTGTGGGTGCCCCGGGGCAACCGCATCTGCCATTCTGCCTATAAGCTAGCCCTGAACATGCCTTGAAAGTGCACCTGTTTTTGGATGCCTACAAGTTCTCCTCACATTCTTAGTATGCCCTCTGCTCATCTCTTCCTAGTTTATGACATGGTTTCTAGGTCGACAGGGACTCTAATGTTGACCTTTTGTCATGTCGACCTAATTTTTCCCAATTTTTTCTTCTTCATTTTTTGGACTTTTTCATACTTTACGATCCACGTGGAATACAATTGGGAACAGTCACCTTGACCGATGCGAGGGGACACTGTGCACTAATTGGGGATCCCGGTCACATTACGGAGAAATCGACACCAAAAAAGGTGCAAAAACTCAGGTCGACCTTTTGTTATGTTGACCTAGTACATATCGACCTAGAAACCATGTTGGCCTACTTACTGTCGACCAATAGTGGTCGACCTAGACACTGTTGACCTAAGTGTGGTCAACCCTCCATACCACACCCCTCTGCCCGCCCCTCACAGGGGGCATTGTACTACTGTTAATAATGTTACTTACCTAGCTGTCTTATTATTTTTACTATTTGTTTATTACCCCTACACTAACTGTTTGACCTTTGCATATAGCAATAATTAATGATGTGCATTTTTGTCAGCATCATGGACAGTTGGCATTACAGTATATAAAAGATAATGATATTAATACAGGTTGAGTATCCCTTATCCAAAATGCTTAGGACCAGAGGTATTTTAGATATCGGATTTTTCCGTATTTTGGAATAATTGCATACCATAATGAGATATCATGGTGATGGGACCTAAGTCTAAGCACAGAATGCATTTATGCTACATATACACCTTATACACACAGCCTGAAGTCAATTTTAGCCAATATTTTTTATAACTTTGTGCATTAAACAAAGTGTGTGTACATTCACACAATTTATTTATGTTTCATATACACCTTATACACACAGCCTGAAGGTCATTTAATACAATATTTTTAATAACTTTGTGTATTAAACAAAGTTTGTGTACATTGAGCTATCAGAAAACAAAGGTTTCACTATTTCACTCTCACTCAAAAAAGTCCGTATTTCAGAATATTTGGATATGGGATACTCAACCTGTAATACAAAATCAAATACAAAATAGTGTTCTTACTGCATAAATTGTCTTCACATTTTCCTTTGCAAGCTGAGCAAGGCTTTCCTTTGCAGTATGGCGTAGCCATCATTCTTGCATCATTTCCACTAGTAATATTCAATAGAAATTGTATTAGATTTCACATTTACAGCAGAGTATTATTTAATTAGTTATATAATCAACTAATAATTTAATGGTGTACAAAACCGTACATTCAATCTTTAGAGGACCTCTTCTGCCAGATACACATAGCAAATCAAAAGGACTATATCACTAGGTGGAGGGATTAAGTAAAAGCCTAGAAAAAGGGTTTTGTTCCTATCCTAGTGTATGTTGATGTAACAGTTTTAGACCTGTATCTCCAAAGTGCCGCAGTACAGCAGACAGATGAGTTTTCCTATAACTGAATCATTTAGGTATGAATACTTGCAACATTTACAAAATGTACCAAGTGTCAAATTATTTATTTTGCACCCATGTATTTCACACGTGTACAGTATGTCTCTATAATACCCACTTTCAGAGAAAACCTGCAGACCAAGTTGATTCATACTGTACAGTATGATTCCAATAGTGATCATCACTATTCGAATAATACTGTATGAACCAACTTGGTCTGCAGGTTTTCTCTGAAAGTGGCCACTATAGAGAAATACTGTACATGTGTGAAACACATGGGTGCAAAACAAAAAATTTGACACTAAGTGATGTGAGTTACTCTCTAACTTTGGGGGTCATTCAGATGTGGTTTAATTGGCACCTTGGGCTGTACAGTACTGACTATCTGCATGTGTGTGAACGTGTCCTGCAAAGCAAATCAGTGCTTGACAGTCTGCTGCTGTTTAGGGTGTGGGGAGCTGGGGTGGCTACGGCCTCCATTTCCCAAAACGGAGGTGTGATGCTGCCTTTGCGGATGGGGGGGGGGAGAAAAGAGGCCTGGGATCTCTGTGATTGCACAGAGATTTCCTGGCCTCCGCGACGGGGGCGGCTTGCAGCTTTCATGGGGCTGAGTGAGTGATTCGATGGGGGAAATTGATGTCATCTTTGTTATAACCACTTACACGCAGGAGATAAAACTCACCTTCGTCCAGTTTTAATTCCATGGACATCTACATATGCTTTTAGCTCATGGTAAAGTCTTAAATAGTCTTCATTCCTTGGCAAGTGAATGTCATCCATTGAAGTAGTAGAAACACAGGTCTCTTGAGAACAGCTGCTCCACGTGAAATAATTTCTCCATTTTGTGAGTTTACCAGAAACATCTACTGAAGCTCCTCACAGATGCCACTTTGTCCTGCTAAAAATGTACTGACTATTCCCATCTAGGAAAACCTTAATATTATTGCATCAAGCCAATGTATCTATATTGGGTGACTTTGCCACAGTAGCAGACTTCCGGACCAGCGTTTCATCACCGGTTAGAAGGATTCTGGACAAGGGTGCTTGTACTCACGGGGTCATAGGGCATATTCATGTGGAACAGGCTCACACTGAAGTACGAAACTAGTAAAGTAGCTTTTCTCTGAGCAGGAACATTCCAGAGTTACAGCGCCTCAACTGTCAACTGAATAATAGAGAGAACTACTATAGACAAGTGCGTCTCTTACAGGAGGGTGACCGCACAGAGCAATACGAAGCCAATTTCTAGCCTTGCTACTGGCTCGCTGCATAGTATGCCCTTTGAACAATGCCAAATCTTTTAGACCTTCTGCCCCTTATCCTGCACAAGAACCTCACAAACCAGATTTTAGGAGACAAACAACCAGAGTATCACAATTTTGTGCTCAGACTTAGAGAATGTATATAGCTGTTCACAAGGATATAAAAAGTGAATAATTCAGATATGTCCCCATACATCGAGTGAATGTGTGTACAGTACATATTTTGAGTTGCACCAATCTCTACGACTGAATATCCTCCGCCCCCCTCTCCTCTACAGCAGAGGTCATCACTATTAACAGCACACAGTTTGCTAAAACTCGTTAGCTGCGATCACTTTTAGAAGCGAGCGCAACTCAGAATCAGGCTCACTAGATTTAACAGATCCCGAAGCTGTGTCTACAGCAGTGGTGCAAGTAGAATTTTTTTCTTAGTGGTACTGATAGTAAAAATGGGTGTGGTCACATGAAACTAGGGGAGTGGCTACATGACAATAGGGACATGGCCTCATTATGCCACGCACCATAATGCCCTTTACACATTATGCCAAACACTGTAATGCCCATTACACATTATACCACACACCGTAATGATTATTACACATTATGCCACATACCCTAATGGCCATTACACATTATGCCAGACACCGTAACACCCATTACACATTATGCCACACACCATAATGCCCATTACACATTATGCCACACACCGCAATGCCCATTATACATTATGCCACACAACATAATGCCCATTATATATTATGCCACACACCGTAATGCCTATTATATATTATGCCACACACAGTTATGCCACTGACGCCATTTTATGTCCCACACACAAAAATTCCCCAGTGGTGGGCTGGTGGTACTAAGTACCACCACCAAATGTCTTAATGGTACTCTGTACCACCCCGTACCACACCACTTTCAGAACTGGTCTACAGTAAGTAAGAATTTGAGAATCTAATCGTTCTTTGTTATCGTGGTAGCCTATCCTCTCCTATCCCTCCCATAGCGCCGTCATTTCTTAGTTATTACTTTTTTTTTTAATTCCCTGTATGAAGTCCAACGCTTGTGTCGCTCACAAAATAGGTCATAAAAACGTAAAAAAACCATGTGAAAGCAAATAATACTCACGCTGGACAATAGTGGCAAATAAACACGTATGGAAACGACCCTCCGCATTCCGCCATTCCACATCCAACGCAGCTGGTATTGGCCCACACAAGCTTAAAACAGAGAATTTGAAATGTAATAACAAAGTTTAAATAATAGTTTTTACTATTTTTAATTATCTGCTGTAAGTGACTTTTTTGGTAAGCCAAGTGTATGTGACTATTATAAATATATTGCCAATCAGTATGGTCACCAATTCTGCCATGCAGCTAGACCAACCAGAGATTTGTACAATGACAAAAGTAGACACACCTAGAGCCAAATCACAACATGAAAGTCAGCAGACACTACAGCCAGCTGCAACGAAACTACAAATTGATAAACAAATTCATGACGTCATTTGAAAATGTTCTTGGTACTACAGTACTAGGAATTGATCAGCAGATTGCACAGTGGTTAGCACTGCTGTTTCATAGCACTGGGGCTCTGGGTTTGAATATGGCCATATTTATTTATCAGCTTTGCCTGAAGTGTAATATCAGGAAACTATTAATTTCACAAGTGTATCAGCAAAAGGACCCTTCAGTAATATATCCCAGGTTCATTTTCAGGGAATGCGGTCTTTAGGTCAACAGCACCTACGTCGACACTCATTAGGTCGACCATTATTGGTCGACGTGCATTAGGTTGACATGGTCAGTAGGTCAACATGGCAAAGGTCAAAACATTAAAAAGGTTGACATGCGTTTTTCAAAAATGTTTTCATTTTTGGAACTTTTTCATACTTTACGATCCACATGGATTAATATTGGGAATAGTAACTGAAACCGAGGGGATGCGGTGCACTAATTGGGGTTCCCGGTAACTTTACAAAGAAAACGACACCCCAAAAGTATTAAAAAAACCTCATGTTGACCTTTTTCCATGTCGACCTATTTCATGTCAACCTAATGACTGTGTCGACCCATTTCAGGTGTCGACCTAGTCACTGTGTACCAACAGTGACCTACCTAATGATTGTCGACCTAGATACTGTCGACCCTTGCAAAGAGATGTGAACACTCCCTAGTAGGCGCTAGATCCGTGAAGATATGATATCTCAAATATAGATGTCAAATGAGGTATCAAAATATGATAAAATATGAGGAAAAAGTAGATAGAAAGGAAGGGGAAAATATAGAAAGGAAAAAATAATATTTTTTTCATTGTATTATTATTCATTGATTGTTATCTCTTTTCTTTGAGGATAATCCATCTGAATAACTTACCATCATTAATAATCATCATCAACATATTTAGGACATCATTATAATGTTTTTTGAACGTGGAACTTCAAAATAAACATGTGAACTGCTTCCTATAAAGTGCAACACAGGCCACTTCCTGTCAATGGAATGCAAACAACCCTTTGGAACGCATATGACGGCACTTCCGGTTTTGGTACTTCCTGTTCCGGTACGTCCAGACCGGAAGTGAGCAGGAAATGCACATGTGGAAACCTCTGATAGGATCTACACCAGAATAAAGGCACGGACAACTGTACAGGGGGCAATCAGCCTTGAAAAAGGGACAGCATAGTCCCGAAACGCGTTGGTTTGCCCTGCTGTGCCATATTCCATTATCAAGACGGACAACCTCTACATGCTGTGGGCCACGTGGACAGTCATTTGGGAATCAAATCTCTGTGTCACTGACCTGGGTTGGGAGTGTTGTGAAGTCGGGGGTTCTTCCGATGGTCGGGAAGAGGAACCACAGCTGGGTCGGAGCAGAGATGGACGGATATAGGTTTTCCTCATACAGGACTCTGACAATTATGATTGATGAAAAAATGCTGAAGAACTTTATTATGGGAAGGGAGCAATACAGCGACACATAGAAGAAAGAGAACTTGTGGGCAATGTCAAAGGCTACTGAAGAATTTGTGAGCGATGCTTAAAGATTCATGAATAAAGAACTTGTGAGCGATGGTGAAAGACACTGAAGAATTTGTGAGCGATGTTTAAAGACACTGATGAATGAAGAACTTGTGAGCGATGGTGAAAGACACTGAAGAATTTGTGAGCGATGTTTAAAGACACTGATGAATGAAGAACTTGTGAGCGATGTTTAAAGACACTGATGAATGAAGAACTTGTGAGCGATGGTGAGAGACACTGGAGACTTGGTGAGCGATGTTTAAAGACACTGATGAATGAAGAACTTGTGAGCGGTGGTGAAAGGTACTGGAGACTTGGTGAGCGAGCAGACTGATATGCTTGGAAGGTTTGACTGAATGCTGGAAACACTAGGAGATAGCACAGCGATAACAGGAGCACTGGAGATCACCTCTGGAAAAGCGACGATACTCAGGCGCCGGGGCTCTGCCCGGCGTCTGGTTTTGGATCTCCCGCCCTAACAGGATTGGTGGAGCGGGTCAGTGACGTCACCCGCTCCCCGCCTACGTGACACCGGGTGTAATGGCGGCGCCCACACTCCGGGGAACCGCCGGGAGCAGCGCCAGCCAGACGCCGGGACCCGACGACCGCCAGAGGTGGGGACCAGTGGACACACAGGGGCAAGCGTGGCGGCAGCTGCCCCCGGCATGTGACGGTACCCCCTCCTCCAGGAGTGGCTCCCGGACACTTCCCGGGCTTTGTTGGATGTCTGGAATGGAAGATCCGCACTAGTCGGGGAGCCGTGACTTCAGCAGCTTTGACCCAGCTCCTCTCCTCAGGACCATAACCTTTCCATTCTACCAGATACTGTAGATTCTTGTGAAGATAACGAGAGTCAAGAATAGCTTTGATTTCAAATTCCGTTCCAGCTTCAGTCTCTACAGAGGTTGGCCTAGGAGATTCTGAATGGAACCGATTTAAAATGAGGGGACGAAGGAGAGAAACATGGAAAGAATTTGGTACCCAAAAGTGGGAAGGCAATCCCAATTTGCAGACAACCGGGTTCAGGACTTGCAACACGGGGTAAGGACCAATGAACCTCGGAGCAAACTTCATAGCGGGTACTCTTAAACGGAGATTGCGGGTAGAGAGCCATACCCTGTCACCAACTTTGTATTGGGGAGCTGCCCGTCGCTTCCTATCCGCAAAGAATTTGTAGCGGCCGGAGATTTTCTTGAGGTTAGCATGAACCCTACTCCAGATTTGACTGAAGTGCCGGAGAGTAGAGGCTGCAGCAGGGACATCTTCCGGAGGACAGATGGGTAATTCTGGAACTTGTGGATGGAATCCATAATTAATGAAGAATGGGGACTCACTAGTGGAAGAGTGGTACAGATGATTATGGGCAAACTCGGGCCAGGGTAACAGTTCCACCCAATCATCTTGCGAAGGAGAGAGATAAACGCGGAGAAAAGTCTCTAAATCTTGATTGACGCGTTCAGTTTGCCCATTGGTTTGAGGATGTTAAGCAGATGAGAACTTGAGCTTTATTTGTTAGGCAGAACAGAGGGCCCTCCAGAACCTTGCAGTGAACTGCACACCCCGATCAGAGACTATCTCCTGAGGTAACCCGTGCAGGCGGAAGTGTTCACGAATAAATAATAAAGCCAACTTGGGAGCTGACGGTAACCCGGTCAATGGAATAAAATGTGCCATTTTAGAATAGCGGTCAATAATCACCCAGATGGTATTGTGACCCTTGGAGAGGGGTAATTCGGTAACAAAGTCCATAGAAATATGGGTCCAAGGTCTCTTAGGAATGAACAGTGGACGAAGCAACCCCGCAGGAGGCAGACTAAGAGTTTTGTGCTGAGCACATTGAAGACACGAGTTGACATAATCCTGTATATCCTTCTTCATAGTGTCCCACCTGTATGACCTTCGTAGAAAATCCCACATTTTTTGAACTCCAGGATGACCGGAAAACTTGGAGATATGAGCCCACTGCAGCAACTTTGGTCGAAATTTAGTTGGTACAGACATTCTCCCAGGAGGAGGACCCAGAGTGGTGGGAGCTGCCGAAATAGAGACTGGACTGAGAATCAAAGCCTTTTCAATGGAATTTTCTTCATCCGAGGCCGTTAAGGAACAAGATAGAGCATCAGCCTTAGCGTTAAAAGTCCCGGCCGGTTCTTAATGATGAACGAGAATCGAGTGAAGAAGAGCGCCCACCTAGCTTGACGGGGATTCAAGCACTGGGCCGTCTTGAGATACAGCAAGTTCTTGTGATCGGTGTAAATCGTAATGAGATGTTTAGAACCTTCCAATAGGTACCTCCATTCTTCTAGGGCAGATTTTATCGCCAAAAGTTCCTGGTCTCCAATGGTATAGTTTTGTTCAGCAGGAGAGAACTTGCGAGAATGGAAACCACATGGATGTAACTTCCCATCAGAGGAGTACTGTGAAAGCACGGCACCGATGCCTACTGAGGAAGCATCGACCTCCAAGAAGAATGGTTTTGAAAAATTCGGTTGCTGGAGTACCGGAGCGGACATAAAGGCTGCTTTCAACCGGGCGAACGCTGCTACAGCTTCAGAAGACCAGTGACTTGGGTCAGACCCCTTTTTGGTTAGGGCAATAATAGGTGCCACAATGGTAGAGAATCCCTTTATGAATTTCCGGTAGTAATTTGCAAAACCCAGAAATCTTTGTACCGCTTTCAAGGAGAGAGGCTGAGTCCAGTCCCGAATGGCAGTGAGTTTTTCCGGATCCATGCGAAGCTCCGTACCTGAGATGACATAGCCAAGAAATGGAATTAAAGGGACCTCAAAGGTACATTTGGAAATCTTGCCATAGAGATGATTCCTTCGTAGGCGAAGAAGTACTTCCTTGACCTGTACTCTGTGATCTGTGAGATTCTTAGAAAATATCAGAATGTCATCCAAGTATACCACTACGCTTAGGTATAACATATCTCGGAATATTTCATTCACAAATCCCTGGAAGACGGCAGGGGCATTGCTGAGGCCAAACGGCATTACCAAATATTCGTAATCCCCGTCCCTGGTATTGAAGGCCGTCTTCCATTCGTCCCCCTGTTGGATACGTATCAAATTATAGGCTCCCCTTAAGTCGAGTTTAGTGAAGACGTGGGCTCCACGAACCCTATCAAATAGCTCCGTGATGAGCGGCAAAGGGTATTTGTTCTTAATGGTGATATAGTTTAAGCCGCGATAATCAATACATGGTCTTAACCCTCCGTCTTTCTTCACAAAAAAGAAACCTGCTCTCGCCGGGGAGGTAGAGGGGCGAATGAATCCTTTCAGCAGATTAGACTTGATATAGTCCGACATAGCTTGGGTCTCGGGTAATGACAAAAGGTAAGTGCGTCCCCGGGGTGGCATTTTCCCTGGGATAAGCTCAATGGGACAGTCCCTGGGTCTATGGGGTGGTAACTTATTAGCCGCCTGTTCCGAAAACATGTCTGTGAACTCCCGATAGACCTCCGGAATGAGCTCCTCATCCGACTTGGAAGATACACGGAGCGGGTAGACAGGAGTGAGACAATTAGAATGACAAAAAGAACTCCAGGACAGTATTTGTGACGACTTCCAGTCGACGTGAGGGTTGTGAATTTTAAGCCAAGGAAGACCAAAACCAGATCGTGGGGCATCTCCAGAATCACTAGGAACTCCAGATGTTCTTGATGCAGAACTCGAACCTGCAGCTTGATTGGCACTGTGCGACTTGTAATAAGACCATTAGAAATTTGGGTACCATTGATGGCAGTCAACGTAATAGGTCATTTGACAGACTGTAACTGTAAACCCAGATTCTGGACACAAGAAAGGGAAACAAAATTCCCAGCAGCCCCAGAGTCCAGCAAAGCCTTAACAGGTTTGGCTATTGACTCAGAAAACAGAGACATGGAGAGTAAACAGTCCACTGTCGGAGAAGGTTTAGATTTAACCCCTAACTCGACTCCTCCGGAACAAGCTAGGACTGCCCGTTTCCCGGACGGGACTTGCAGAACTTGAGAAAATGATCCGCGGCTCCACAGAAGAGGCAGAGTCGTTCTTCCGGGGACAGCCGAGATCGATTGATTTGCATGGGTTCGTCTGGACCTAGGGTAACCGTTTGCTTAGACGGGAGAGACCGGAATCTGGATCAATCTGACCGACTACGTTCGCCACCTCGTTCCTGCATGCGAAGATCCACCTTTACACAGAGTGAGATCAACTGTTCTAAGGAATCAGGCAGATCGCTAGTGATCAGTTCGTCCTTTAGGCGATCGGAGAGCCCGTTCCAAAAAGCAGCCCAGAGAGCATCATTATTCCAGCGTAGTTCTGAGGCTATGGTCTGGAAATGAATCACATACTGTCCCACTGAACGGGAGCCTTGTCGGACTCGGAGCAAGTCTGAAGAAGCAGCGGTCATTCTGCCGGGCTTATCAAAGATCCTTCGAAATGACACAATGAAATTGGTGTAACTGGAAACCAAAGGGTCAGATCGCTCCCATAACGGAGACACCCAATCCAACGCTGAACTTTCAAGCAAGGAAATAATGTACGCCACCTAGGACCGATCCGTGGGGAAGTTGTGTAAAAGAAGTTCAAAATGCACCTCGCATTGGTTGAGAAAGCCACGGCAATTCTTTGGATTCCCATTATAGCGAGAGGGAGTGGGAAGCTGAAGGCGTGACCTAGTTCCAGACAAGGATTGAACATTACTAGGAACAACCACTGGAGCGGGCACTGGAGCTGGAGCCGGAACTACTGAAGCCAGAGAAGCCTGAATTTGATCCAGCCGGCCGGATAATTGCTGGAGATACTGCATCACCTGACTCTGTGCCGCCTCCTGACTCTGAACTCGGTAAACCAGGTCCTGGATGGCGCTTGCCCCTGGGTTCCGATCCCCCAGGTCCATGTGGCCTGTGTATACTGTCACTGACCTGGGTTGGGAGTGTTGTGAACTCGGGAGTTCTTCCGATGGTCGGGAAGGGGAACCACAGCTGGGTCGGAGCAGAGATGGTCGGATATAGGTTTTCCTCATACAGGACCTAATGATTGTCGACCTAGATACTGTCGACCCTTGCAAAGAGATGTGAACACTCCCTAGTAGGCGCTAGATCCGTGTAGATATGATATCTCCAATATAGATGTCAAATGAGGTATCAAAATATGAAAAAATATGAGGAAAAAGTAGATAGAAAGAGGAAGGAGAAAATATAGAAAGGAAAAAATAATAATTTTTTCATAGGCCCTCATTCCGAGTTGTTCACTCCCAAGCTGCTTTTAGCAGCTTTGCACACGCTAAGCCGCCGCCTACTGGGAGTGAATCTTAGCTTCTTAAAATTGCGAACGAAAGATTTGCAATATTGCGAAAAAACATCTCTGTGCAGTTTCTGAGTAGCTCGAGACTTACTCTGCCAGTGCGATCAGTTCAGTGCTTGTCGTTCCTGGTTTGACGTCATAAACACAACCAGCGTTCGCCCAGACACTCCTCCGTTTCTCCAGCCACTCCCGCGTTTTTCCCAGAAACTGTAGCGTTTTTTCACACACACCCATAAAACGGCCTGTTTCCGCCCAGAAACACCCACTTCCTGTCAATCACATTACGATCGCCTGAACGAAGAAAAAGCCGTGAGTAAAATACCAAAGTTCTTAGCAAATTTACTAGGCGCAGTCGCAGTGCGAACATTGCGCATGCGCACTAAGCGGAAAATCGCTGCGATGCGATGAAATTTACCGAGCGAACAACTCGGACTGACCACCATTGTATTATTATTCATGGATTGTTATCTCTTTTCTTTGAGGATAATCCATCTGAATAAATTACCATCATTAATAATCATCATCAACATATTTAGGACATCATTATAATGTTTTTTGAATGTGGAACTTCAAAATAAACATGTGAACTGCTTCCTATAAAGTGCAACACAGGCCACTTCCTGTCAATGGAATGCAAACAACCCTTTGGAACGCATATGACGGCACTTCCAGTTTTGGTACTTCCTGTTCCGGTACGTCCAGACCGGAAGTGAGCAGGAAATGCACATGTGGAAACCTCTGATAGGATCTACACCAGAATAAAGGCACGGACAACTGTACAGGGGGCAATCAGCCTTGAAAAAGGGACAGCATAGTCCCGAAACGCGTTGGTTTGCCCTGCTGTGCCATATTCCATTATCAAGACGGACAACCTCTACATGCTGTGGGCCACGTGGACAGTCATTTGGGAATCAAATCTCTGTGTCACTGACCTGGGTTGGGAGTGTTGTGAAGTCGGGGGTTCTTCCGATGGTCGGGAAGAGGAACCACAGCTGGGTCGGAGCAGAGATGGATGGATATAGGTTTTCCTCATACAGGACTCTGACAATTATGATTGATGAAAAAATGCTGAAGAACTTTATTATGGGAAGGGAGCAATACAGCGACACATAGAAGAAAGAGAACTTGTGGGCAATGTCAAAGGCTACTGAAGAATTTGTGAGCGATGCTTAAAGATTCATGAATAAAGAACTTGTGAGCGATGGTGAAAGACACTGAAGAATTTGTGAGCGATGTTTAAAGTCACTGATGAATGAAGAACTTGTGAGCGATGGTGAAAGACACTGGAGATTTGGTGAGCGATGTTTAAAGACACTGATGAATGAAGAACTGGTGAGCGATGGTGAAAGACACTGAAGAATTTGTGAGCGTTGTTTAGACACTGATGAATAAAGAATTTGTGAGCGATGGTGAAAGACACTGAATAATTTGTGAGCGATGTTTAAAGACACTGATGAATGAAGACCTTGTGAGCGATGATGAAAGACACTGAATAATTTGTGAGCGATGTTTAAAGACACTGATGATTGAAGAATTTGTGAGCGATGTTTAAAGACACTGACGAATGAAGAACTTGTGAGCGATGGTGAAAGGCACTGAAGAACTTGTGAGCGATGTTTAAAGACACTGATGAATGAAGAACTTGTGAGCGATGGTGAAAGACACTGAAGAATTTGTGAGCGATGTTTAAAGACACTGATGATTAAAGAATTTGTGAGCGATGCTTAAAGACACTGATGAATTAAGAACTTGTGAGCGATGGTGAAAGGCACTGAAGAACTTGTGAGCGATGTTTAAAGACACTGATGAATGAAGAACTTGTGAGCGATGGTGAAAGACACTGAAGAATTTGTGAGCGATGTTTAAAGACACTGATGAATGAAGAACTTGTGAGCGATGTTTAAAGACACTGATGAATGAAGAACTTGTGAGCGATGGTGAAAGACACTGGAGACTTGGTGAGTGATGTTTAAAGACACTGATGAATGAAGAACTTGTGAGCGATGGTGAAAGACACTGAAGAATTTGTGAGCGATGTTTAAAGACACTGATGAATGAAGAACTTGTGAGCGATGTTTAAAGACACTGATGAATGAAGAACTTGTGAGCGATGGTGAAAGACACTGAAGAATTTGTGAGCGATGTTTAAAGACACTGATGAATGAAGAACTTGTGAGCGATGTTTAAAGACACTGATGAATGAAGAACTTGTGAGCGATGGTGAAAGACACTGGAGACTTGGTGAGCGATGTTTAAAGACACTGATGAATGAAGAACTTGTGAGCGATGGTGAAAGACACTGAAGAACTTGTGAGCGATGTTTAAAGACACTGATGAATGAAGAACTTGTGAGCGATGGTGAAAGACACTGAAGAATTTGTGAGCGATGTTTAAAGACACTGATGAATGAAGAACTTGTGAGCGATGTTTAAAGACACTGATGAATGAAGAACTTGTGAGCGATGGTGAAAGACACTGGAGACTTGGTGAGCGATGTTTAAAGACACTGATGAATGAAGAACTTGTGAGCGATGGTGAAAGACACTGAAGAATTTGTGAGCGATGGTGAAAGACACTGATGAATGAAGAACTTGTGAGCGATGGTGAAAGACACTGAAGAATTTGTGAGCGATGTTTAAAGACACTGATGAATGAAGAACTTGTGAGCGATGTTTAAAGACACTGATGAATGAAGAACTTGTGAGCGGTGGTGAAAGACACTGAAGAATTTGTGAGCGATGTTTAAAGACACTGATGAATGAAGAACTTGTGAGCGGTGGTGAAAGGTACTGGAGACTTGGTGAGCGAGCAGACTGAATGCTGGAAACACTAGGAGATAGCACAGCGATAACAGGAGCACTGGAGATCACCTCTGGAAAAGCGACGATACTCAGGCGCCGGGGCTCTGCCCGGCGTCTGGTTTTGAATCTCCCGCCCTAACCGGATTGGTGGAGCAGGTCCCCGCTACGTGACGCCGGGTGTAATGGCGGCGCCCACACTCCGGGGAACCGCCGGGAGCAGCGCCAGCCAGACGTCGGGACCCGACATCCGCCGGAGGTGGGGACCGCCAGACGGACCATCGGACACGCAGGGGCAAGCGCTGCGGCCGCTGCCCCCGGCGTGTGACACTCTGGAGCCTATAGCAGGGTATTTCCCGGGGTACTCTGCTTTCTCAACACCTGCGGCTCCCACCAAATATACGGGTACGGTCACCTTCCTGCCTTCATGGTGATTCACCACATGTTTTATATTTCTATATATTGGTCTCATTTTATGTTTATTTTGTTAAATATTTTATCATATTTTGATACCATATTGGAGATATCATATCTACACGAATCTAGCGCCTACTAGGGAGTGGTCACATCTCTTTGCTATTGTCTATTCCCAAGGGAGTAATTTAGGGGACCCCCATACCCTCCCTCACGGCTTGCTTCATATCCTATACAGCGCCAGTTAGCCCCCACTTTTCGTATATAGCTCTTACTGTCGACCCTTGATCCACACCCCATTTTCAGAGAGCCACGGCCCTAAAGTGACAGTTGTAAGACTACAGTATCCTGATGCTGGTAAGACATCTGCTGGGGCTTATGTGATAGTCTGTGAGCTGCAGACTGTGCTGGAATTCCATGGAGTCTACCCGTATTTTTAAAACGCCAGTCATTTAAAAGGCAAAACCAACCTAGTTTTGCCTTTCAAGTGATTGCCGCTTTAAAAATACGGGCAAACTCGCTGGGAAATTCCCGCACACCGGGCAGCTCGCAGGCCATTACATAAGCCCCCTATTAGCTGACGACAACCATTTACCTGGGTGTAGTGTCCAATGGCTGCATGAGGTTTCTTAGCTCCTCTTCCATAAACAAAATCGAAAACTTCATCATGCCAGTCTTTAATCACCTCTTCCCAGTCATCCTTAGCAGTTGACATATAGATGTTTTCTCCACAGTTAAGATAAGATGGTTCTATCAAAGTAAATCATTCATAGCGGTTACAGTCAATGCTTCTATAGCATCTGGAATATGAAATGCATTGCTATTATTAAACATTAAACAACGTACTTTTTCTGTTGGGCAAATATATATTTATTTGAACATTTACTTTTAGGAGTTTTCATGTAACACAAGTAAAACCTCAGTAAAATAAGGGACAGATACCTATTGTTAGCCATGCTGTTCTGATAGAGAGGGCGTGGTCAGTGCCATTTAGGGCGTGGCTAACACCTAACATGTAGCCCAAATTAGGGGTTAAACATATGTATGTGAACAGAAATAGGTAAAAGTGAGGTAAGGTGGAGGCATTAATAAAGGTACTCCAGTAACGGGAGGTTAAGGGTGGGTACCCTTCAGACAACAAGGTGGTTGGTAACCTAGATTCCCTTAACCCTCCGTCAGGCGCACCTCTGGGACTCCCAGGTTTGGGTGCAGTGTGCCTGACAGGCGCCTAGCACCTAATTAACTCAATTCTAACGCTCTTAAAGTGATCAGTGACCTTCATTAGGCTGTACAAAGCAGTGACGTGTGGTGAGGTCATTGGCTGGGGAGGCACTGATAGATAGATATATATATATATATATATATATAGTGGTTGAAGTGGAAATTTTGAAGTGGGGGTATGCAAAAGTTAAGGATGCAATTATGCAGAAAAGGGGGCGTGGTCACCCAATAGGGGGGTGTCCAGTGTAGTAAAACCCCTTATACTATCTAGTACTGATGCACCTTTCACCTTATAGCACACGGTATGAGCCGACAGTCACATTGTAGCACACGGTACGAGCCGACAGTCACATTGTAGCACACTGAATGAGCCGACATTCACATTGTAGCACACTGAATGAGCCGACATTCACATTGTAGCACACTGAATGAGCCGACATTCACATTGTAGCACACTGAATGAGCCGAAATTCACATTGTAGCACACTGAATGAGCCGAAATTCACATTGTAGCACACTGAATGAGCCGAAATTCACATTGTAGCACACTGAATGAGCCGAAATTCACATTGTAGCACACTGAATGAGCCGACAGTCACATTGTAGCACACTGAATGAGCCGACAGTCACATTGTAGCACACTGAATGAGCCGACAGTCACATTGTAGCACACTGAATGAGCCGAAATTCACATTGTAGCACACTGAATGAGCCGAAATTCACCTTGTAGCACACTGAATGAGCCGAAATTCACATTGTAGCACACTGAATGAGCCGAAATTCACATTATAGCACACTGACTGAGCCCAAATTCACATTATAGCACACTGACTGAGCCCAAATTCACATTGTAGCACACTGACTGAGCCAAAATTCACATTGTAGCACACTGAATGAGCCGAAATTCACATTGTAGCACACTGAATGAGCCGAAATTCACATTGTAGCACACTGAATGAGCCGAAATTCACATTGTAGCACGCTGAATGAGCCGAAATTCACATTGTAGGACACGGTATGAGCCGAAATTCACATTGTAGCACGCTGAATGAGCCGAAATTCACATTGTAGGACACGGTATGAGCCGAAATTCACATTGTAGCACACTGAATGAGCTGAAATTGTGATAGCAGGGACAGTCAGAGTGACGACAGGGAGGGAGAGAGAGTGACGACATAGGGAGAGAAAGTGACGACATAGAGAGAGACAGTGACGACAGGGAGAGACAGTGACAGTGAGCAAAGGATGCGCTATATTGAACCCACCACTCCGCTGTAATTGTGGTGGGATTAACAGTGAAGATTGGCCGCATATGGACCAATCCTCCTGTGCACTGCTTCTATCTAAGGCACCTGAACTGTGGATGCTGTGGCTGGGGCTGGGAAGGGATGAGTCCCGCTGGGTGAGCGGCGGTGAAAGCCGCTGGCGGACTCACCCTCTTCATATGTGAGGTGCGCTGGGGAACCCGCCGCCACTGAAGTCTGAGCTGCGGCTGGGAAGAGATGAGTCCCGCTGGGTGAGCGGCGGTGGAAGCCGCTGGCGGACTCACCCTTCCTGCAGTGGCCAGGGGCAGTGGCAATGAATCAAGCGCACACTCTCCTCCGGATTATGCACCCCCCTGTAATCTGGCTCTGCTGCCGGGTCCCACTGCTACTTCCGCCCGCCGCGACGCATCGGTGATTGGACAGTGGATCCAGGACTGAAAGAAGTGCCGCTTTCAGCATATTGTTTAATGGGCTTTTACAGCCCAAGTGCTTGGCCTCGCCCCCCACATTTTCCCGTTCCCATTGTCAACGGGAGGCACTGCTATCAGTGCCTCCAAAACCAATTTAAAGTATTCAAATTAATTACATAATATAAAGATGATACTTATAGCACAAAATATGTGTCATAAGTATCTTCTTTGTATTATTTAAATCATTAATGACAGGGGAGGCACTGCCTCCCCTGCCTCCCCTGACTGCACGTCCCTGGTACAAAGAGACCATGGGGGTAATTCCGAGTTGATCGCAGCATCAAATTTGTTAGCAGTTGGGCAAAATCGTGTGCACTGCAGGGGAGGCAGATATAACATTTGCAGGGAGAGTTAGATTTGAGTGGGGTGTGTTCTAAATGAAATCTAAATTGCAGTGTAAAAATAAAGCAGCCAGTATTTACCCTGCACAGAAACAAAATAACCCACCCAAATCTAACTCTCTCTGCACATGTTATATCTGCCACACCTGCAGTGCACATGGGGGGTAATTCCAAGTTGATCGCAGCAGGAAATCTTTTAGCAGTTGGGCAAAACCATGTGCACTGCAGGGGAGGCAGATATAATATTTGCAGAGAGAGTTAGATTTGGGTGGGTTATATTGTTTCTGTGCAGGGTAAATACTGGCTGCTTTATTTTTACACTGCAAATTAGATTGCAGATTGAACACGCCACACCCAAATCTAACTCTCTCTGCACATGTTATATCTGCCTCCCCTGCAGTGCACATGGGCCCTCATTCCGAGTTGTTCTCTCGCAAGCCGATTTTAGCAACATTGCACACGCTAAACTGCCGCCTACTGGGAGTGAATCTTAGCTTCTTAAGATTGCGAACGATGTATTCGCAATATTGCGATTACAAACTTCTTAGCAGTTTCAGAGTAGCTTCAGACTTACTCGGCCAGTGCGATCAGTTCAGTGCTTGTCGTTCCTGGTTTGACGTCACAAACACACCCAGCGTTCACCCAGACACTCCCCCGTTTCTCCAGCCACTCCCGCGTTTTTTTCGGAAACTGTAGCGTTTTTTCCCACACGCCCTTAAAACGGCCAGTTTCCGCCCAGTAACACCCATTTCCTGTCAATCACACTACGATCGCCGGAGCGAAGAAAAAGCCGTGAGTAAAAATACTATCTTCATTGTAAAATTACTTGGCGCAGTCGCAGTGCGGACATTACGCATGCGCACTAAGCGGAAAATCACTGCGATGCGAAGAAATTTACCGAGCGAACGACTCGGAATGAGGGCCATGGTTTGCCCAATTGCTAACAGAATTCCTGCTGCGATCAACTTGGAATTACCCCCATGGTTTTACCCAATTGCTAACAAACTTGCTGCTGCGATCAACTCAGAATTACCCCCAATATTCGTAATCTGATTCACAAAACCTCATTTATTAACCTCAAAGTAAGTAAAACAAAAAATACTGAAACTTAGACCCGCCACCACATTGCCTTCAGTTTTCACAACAAAATCAAATGAACATTAAAATTAGGAACAAAGGTGGTAATTCCGAGTTGTTCGCTCGCTGCCGTTTTTAGCAGAATTGTGATCAGGCTAAAAATGGGCGATTCTGCGCATCCGTACGGGCTGCAGGGCGCATGCGCTAAGTATTTTCACACAAAACTATGCAATTTTACACAGGTCCGAGCAACGCTTTTCAGTTGCTCTGTGGATCGGTGAGTGATTGACAGGAAGTGGGTGTCTCTGGGCGGAAACTGAGCGTTTTCCGGGAGTGTGCTAAAAAACGCAGGCGTGTCAGGCTAAAACGCAGGAGTGGCTGGAGAAACGGGGGAGTGGCTGGCCGAACGCAGGGCATGTTTGTGACATCAAACCAGGAACCAAACAGTCTGCAGTGATCGCAATGTAGGAGTAGGTCTGGAGCTACTCAGAAACTGCAGGTAAATATTTAATAGCAGAACTGCGATCCTTTCGTTCGCAATTCTGCTAAGCGAAGATACACTCCCAGAGGGCGGCGGCCTAGTGCGTGCAATGCTGCTAAAAGCAACTAGCGAGCGATCAACTCGGAATGAGGGTCAAAACTGGAAATATAGGCAGAGTAGAGTCAGTCTCACTCGGAATCACTGTTGGAAAGTTCAGCAGTAGAGATGCATTGGCACAGTGAAGTGCAAGGTTGGCAGACCATATCTGCATGGGGCAGGCAGATTGCTTTGTGACACACAGGCGGCGGGAAAACTGACTAGGGGGGTTTCCAACAGCACCTAGAGATAGGACAGTACTGGAAGGTTAAGGCCCCTGTGCCCCCTTGGGGCAGAGAGGGGAGCGAGGACAGCTTTGTGGCGCCTGTCAGGCCAGCTGCGCCTGACTGAGGGTTAATGGGTTAAAGGGGGGTTACAAACATATACTGCATACGCTTCAATCCCCATGAGCTCCCTATCACCTTCTGTAATGTGATGCATGCAACCAGTGTAATGGGCCTGTCAGGGGTTGGCGCCAGTCAAAGAGGTATAGCCATTCCCTCCTTATTGCATGGGTATGCTCCCACCAGCATTGCATAAGGCTACAATATACCACTCTGGGCATGGCCGTGTATCTGATTGAGTATCCTTTACACTGGCACCCACAACTTTTCCTGATGACCCTATGTGCACCACTAACTGATGTGTGCAGCTTGCAAAGACAATTCACTTTTCCCAAGTTCCTTTCTGAGCGCGACGGCAGCAACAGTGCCTTCACAACTGGAACTTTCCCAGTAGAATTGGGACAATACGATAGTATACTACTGTACTCAATCTTTCTGCATACAACTGGGATTTAAATCTATTAATCATTTACTGGAGCATTTGTTTGTTACTTGTGTATAAGTTATCTGGCAACATCGGCCCTGCGGAGGCTTTACTCGTCACCAGGGGCGTTAGAATGTTTTTAGATTGGGGGCAAACTATAATCTCATTTTGCGCCCGTGGATCTCTGAGGTAGAATTGTGGTGCCTTCTGTGAGGTGTCATTGGGCGGAGCCACCGCGGTGAGGAGGAGGCAGCACCATGGAGGAATAGGCAGGGAGTACCAGGGACAAAGGGGGACATTTACTAAGCAGTGATAAAGGTGGAGAAGTGAGCCAGTGGAGAAGTGGCCCCATCAACCAATCAGCAGCTCTGTATCAGTCTATAGTATGCAAATTATAGATGTTACTTCAGTGCTGATTGGTTGCCATGGGCAACTTCTCCACTGGCTCACTTCTCCGCTCTTATCACTGCTTAGTAAATGACCCCCTAAGACTGTGATGGGGAGAGGAATAGCATGGGACCGCAGCAAGAGCAGCACCATCTTAATTTTAAGGCCACTGGGACCACCAGGGAGCACTGCAGAGAGGATGTTATGTCCGCTCTTTGACTTGACCGCACATTACTCCTCTGCTCCTGTACACCTGCAGCTCTCGCATGCTGGGAAGGGCGAGCTGCGCCCTTGCCCCCCATTCCGGCACCTATGCTTGTCACTATAACCTTCGAGTTCTATACAGTATGTGAGACATACTGAAATGTCAAATCAGTGTTCCTCTACGGTTCCTCTGTGTTACCTATAGGATGAAAAGGCTCCACAAATTTTATTTCAGCAATCTTTATACACTTTACAGCTCATTTGTGTGGCCTATTTTGCTGTGAGGCTGAAATGACCAGCATTGTGACATATTACCAGATCTACTTTGGCTGTCCCTTAAGTCCAGATGTAGGACTATGGCATGCCCACATGCTGGGAGGTGTGGCCGCTGAAGGTGGCTCCACCCACTAGTATTTGTAACTATGGTGCGTACATCAAAAGGGCATACTAGTGGTATCATAGGGGGTGTGGTTACATCTTCCCTGCATTCCTGGGTCCTTACAGAGTGTACCAACTCTCCTACCTCTCAGCATTTAGTGACCATGTTGGCAGGGATGATATGTCGACATGATGAACTGTTGACACACTGTCCCTGGTGGTCTAGCGGTGTCTTATCTTGTTAATATCGGGGGCAACAAGGAATGTGATTGGGAAGCATCCTTGGATGGTGGATCCTTTAAAACTGCATCCACTTTGCCCTGCGTCCACATTGTAGCCCTTGTGCACTGATAGCATGCATACAATATGTAATTGAGGCCGTGAAGAACTTGCATTTGTCTCATTTCACCCACAGCAGCCCATATTGTTACAGATGCTATTAGACAAGTGCCAAGTTTTGCATAAACTCCATGCACCTGACATAATAATGTCATCCAGATAATACTGAGTACCCAGAATTCCTTGCAACACATGGGCCATAAAACATTTCCAGAGTGCAGGAGCAGATGCCATGCCAAACACTGACCACTTCTGGTGATGCCTTCCCTGGTGCGTGTAGGTCATTAGCAGTGCTTTAGAGTTGCGCTCTATTACCATTTTTAGAAAGGCATCTGCAAGGTCAATTTTGCAGAATTTTTGCCTTCCTGCAAGGTTTGCAAAGATATTCTCTTATCCATGATAAGGGGTATTGTTCTGTTTGTAACACTGTATTTACAGTGACCTAGCCTTCCCACACTGAGCCACGGGCCTAAATCAGACCCTGTCGCAAGTGTGCAAAAATCGCTATGCATCGATTTTTGCACATGTGTGTATGTGTGTATGCCGGTATGCGCGTGTGCAAGGTCCTAAGCTGCTTTCTCTTCAGAACGCAGTTTAAGACCTGGAGGGGTGCGGGAATGGGGCGGTGACGCCACGTTTTGTTGGCATCCATGCTCCATTTAAGGGGCGCAGTCTGGACAGTGCAGGCGTGTCTGGACCGTTGCTGGGGCGAGTCGTGGCGGCTGCGTGACATCACACACAGCCTCTGTGACCCAGAACATGGCAGGTAGTTGTCTGCCTTTGCTGCGTAGGCAGGGGGTTACTTGAACCACGTGAAAGCATTGCTGCCCGGGAGGAGGGGGGGAGGCAGGACCCGGCATGCCAGAGAAAATGATCGTAGATGTGCGTTTTTTTGCACATCTACAAGCAGGTCTGAATTACCCCCATTTTCCTTAGAATTGGAATAACTGTGTCAAGATTCTTGAATGGTTACAAGGGCGCAGCTACCATAGGTGGAGGGAGTGCAGCTGCTATGGGACGCAGAGCTGAGAGGGACCACCTTCCCTGTCACCAGAGCCGGATTAAGACCATGGGGGGCCCGGGGCACTTAAGTGAGTGGGGCCCCTAATAGAGAAGGCAGAAAATATATATATATATATATATATATACACACACACACATATACATATATATATATATATATACACACACACATATATATATATATTTGCCTCCCCAAGCAGCACACCCCCTGCCACACCGCAGATCGGATCTCTCTTCCGATCCGATCTGCGGTGCTGTGCTCCCCGGATCCCATCCTCACTGCAGCAGCGGGCGCACAGACAGGACAGCTGAGCTGAGCGACGGCTCAGCTGTCCAATAAAGTATGAATGAAGCAGCCTGCCGCTCAGTCATTGGCTGGGCATGCAGGCTGTTTCATTGATACATTATTGGACAGCTGAGCCCAGTGGCGTAACTAGAAATTTTTCTCCCCCAAGCCAAAAAATCCTTCAGCGCCCCCCCCCATACCCCCTGTAATTGGCACTAGCAAAGGTAGAAAAATGTGCACGCCTCAGGCGCGCGCCGGCAAAAAGGGTGTGTGGCTTTGTCGAAATGGGCGTGGCTTTGCGTGGAGGGTGTGGCATTGCAGGAACAGAATACCTTATACCCCAGTTTTGCAACCAGCACGCCCATACGTTGGCCACCACAGGAAAGAAGAATAATCCTGATTCATGACCCTTACATTATTTGTCATTTTTCCTCCTTATAGTAATGCCCAGTATACATTATTCCACATACTGCAATGGCCCTTAGACATTATTCCACACACAATAATGCACATGACACAATATGCACACACTGTAATGCCCCAGACACATTATGCCACACACCGTAATGCCTGTGACACATTATGACAGGAATCGCAATGCCCGTTATACATTATGCTACACACTGCAATGCCCCTGATACATTATAGCACATACAATGTCTGTGACACAGTATGACACACACCACAATGATCCTGAGACATTATACCACATACCACAATGCCCGTGATATAGTATACAACACACCGTAATTCCTGATACATTATGACACACACCGCAATGTCCGTGATACATTATGCCACACACCGTAATGCCCATTACACATTAAGTTCTACAGTAAGGCTTCTAATTACTTTTAAGTTACCTGCTCGTTGCCAGGGGTTTCATGCTCTTGGTTTCATGCACGGTGCCAGGGGTTTTCATGCTCAGGGTGTCATGCTCGTTGCCAGGGGTTTCATGCACTGGGTGTCAAGCTCGTTGCTAGGGGGTAGTGCTTGTTGCTAGGGCCATGCTCCCAGTGCCACATATGCCCCCAGTGCCAGATATTCCCCTACAGTGCCAGGTATATGCCCCTAGTGCCAGATATTCCCCCACAGTGCCAGGTACATGCCCCCAGTGCCACATATATCCCCCCCCCAGTGCCACATATGCCCCCTCAGTGCCTGCTCCCCCCAGTGCCAAATATTCCCCCACAGTGCCAGGTATATGCCCCCAGTGCCAGATATTCCCCCACAGTGCAGGTATATGCCTCCAGTGCCAGATCTTCCCCCCACAGTGCCAGGTATATGCCCCCTGTGCCAGATCTGCCCCTACAGTGCCAGGTATATGCCCCCAGTGCCAGATCTGCCCCCCACAGTGCCAGGTATATGCCCCCAGTGCCAGATCTACCCCACACAGTGCCAGGTATATGCCCCCAGTGCCAGCTCTGCCCCCCACAGTGCCAGGTATATGCCCCCAGTGCCAGATCTGCCCCCCACAGTGCCAGGTATATGCCCCCAGTGCCAGATCTCCCCCCCCCCCACAGTGCCAGGTATATGCCCCCAGTGCCAGATCTGCCCCCCACAGTGCCAGGTATATGCCCCCAGTGCCAGATCTTCCCCCCCACAGTGCCAGGTATATGCCCCCAATGCCAGATCTGCCCCCCACAGTGCCAGGTATATGCCCCCAGTGCCAGATCTGCCCCCCACAGTGCCAGGTATATGCCCCAAGTGCCTGCTCCCCCCCCCCCCCATGTGTTGGAGGGACACGGAGCGCATCGCGCGTCTCTCCTGTGTCCCTCCTGGCTCTCCCCCGGCTGGTCTATTAAAGGAAGTGCTGGTTCATGAGCCAATCAGAGCTCACGAACGGCACTTCCTTAGACCAGCCGGGGGAGAGCCAGGGAGGGACACAGGAGAGACGCGAGATGCGCTCCGTGTCCCTCCAACACAGCAGGGAGGGAGAGGAGACCGCAGATTGACATGCGGATGCTCGTCCGCATGTCAATCTGTTCTAAGGGAGCCGGGGAGCACAGCACCGCAGATCGGATCGGAAGAGAGATCCGATCTGCGGAGTAGCAGGGGGCCCTTTTGGAAAGGGGGGCCCGGGGTACGTATGCCCCGGCCCCCCCCCCCTTAATCCGGCTCTGCCTGTCACAGTTACATGTGTTATATACAGGGGTGTAGCTACCATAGGTGCAGGGAGTGCAGCTGCTATGGCGCCCAGAGCTGAGAGGGGCCCGCCTTCCCTGTCACAGTTACATGTGTTATATACAAGGGTGTAGCTACCATAGGTGCAGGGAATGCAGCTGCTATGGGGTCCAGAGGTGAGAGGGGCCCACCTTCCCTGTCACAGTTACATGTGTTATATACAGGGTGTAGCTACCATAGGTGCAGGGAGTGCAGCTGCTATGGGACCCAGAGCTGAGAGGGACCACCTTCCCTGTCACAGTTACATGTGTTATATACAGGGTGTAGCTACCATAGGTGCAGGGAGTGCAGCTGCTATGGGACCAAGAGCGGAGAGGGGCCACCTTCCCTGTCACAGTTACATGTGTTATATAGAGGGTGTAGCTACCATAGGTGCAGGGAGTGCAGCTGCTAGGGGGCCCAGAGCTGAGAGGGGCCACCTTCCCTGTCACAGTTACATGTGTTATATACAGGGTGTAGCTACCATAGGTGGAGGGAGTGCAGCTGCTATGGGGCCCAGAGCTGAGAGGGGCCACCTTCCCTGTCACAGTTACATGTGTTATATACAGGGTGTAGCTGCCATAGGTGCATGGAGTGCCGCTGCTATGGGGCCCAGAGTTGAGAGGGGCCACCTTCCCTGTCACAGTTACATGTGTTATATACAGGGTGTAGCTACCATAGGTGCTGAGAGTGCAGCTGCTATGGGGACCAGAGCTGAGAGGGGCCACCTTCCCTGTCACAGTTACATGTGTTATATTATTACCAGGGTGTAGCTACCATAGGTGCAGGGAGTGCAGCTGCTATGGGGCCTAAAGCTAAGAGGGGCAGCCTTCCCTGTCAAGTTACATGTGTTATATACAGGGTGTAGCTACCATAGGTGCAGGGAGTGCAGCTGCTATGGGGCCCAGAGCTGAGAGGCGCCACCTTCCCTGTCACAGTTACATGTGTTATATACAGGGTGTAGATGCCATAGGTGCATGGAGTCCTGCTGCTATGGGGCCCAGAGCTGAGAGGGGCCACCTTCCCTGTCACAGTTACATGTGTTATATACAGGGTGTAGCTGCCAAAGGTGCAGGGAGTGCAGCTGCTATGGGGCCCAGAGCTGAGAGGGGCCACCTTCCTGTCACAGTTACATGTGTTATTATTACCAGGGTGTAGCTACCATAGGTGCAGGGAGTGCAGCTGCTATGGAGCCCAGAGCTGAGAGGGGCCACCTTCCCTGTCACAGTTACATGTGTTACATACAAGGGTATAGCTACCATAGGTGCAGGGAGTGCAGCTGCTATGGAGCCCAGGGCTGAGAGGAGCCACCTTCCATGTCACAGTTACATGTGTCATATACAGGGTGTAGCTACCATAGGTGCAGGGAGTGCAGCTGCTATGGGGCCCAGAGCTGAGAGGGGCCACCTTCCCTGTCACAGTTACATGTGTTATATACAAGGTGTAGCTACCATAGGTGCAGGGAGTGCAGCTGCTATGGGGCCCAGAGCTGAGAGGGGCCACCTTCCCTGTCACAGTTACATGTGTTATATACAAGGGTATAGCTACCATAGGTGCAGGGAGTGCAGCTGCTATGGGGACCAGAGCTGAGAGGGGCCACCTTCCCTGTCACAGTGTCATGTGTTATATACAAGGTGTAGCTACCATAGGTGCAGGGAGTGCTGCTGCTATGGGGCCCTAAGCTGAGAGGGGCACCCTTCACTGTACAGTTACATGTGTTATATACAGGGGTGTAGCTACCAAAGGTGCAGGGAGTGCAGCTGCGATGGGGCCCAGAGCTGAGAGGGGCCACCTTCCTGTCACAGTTACATGTGTTATATACAGGGTGTAGCTACCATAGGTGCAGAGAGTGCCGCTGCTATGGGGCCCAGAGCTGAGAGGAGCCACCTTCCCTGTCACAGTTACATGTGTTATATACAGGGTGTAGCTAGCATAGGTTCAGGGAGTGCAGCTGCTATGGGGCCCAGAGCTGAGAGGGGCCACCTTCCCTGTCACAGTTACATGTGTTCTGTACAGGGGTGTAGTTACCATAGGTGCAGAGAGTGCAGCTGCTATGGGGCCCAGAGCTGAGAGGAGCCACCTTCCCTGTCACAGTTACATGTGTTATATACAGGGTGTAGCTAGCATAGGTTCAGGGAGTGCAGCTGCTATGGGGCCCAGAGCTGAGGGGCGCCACCTTCCCTGTCACAGTTACATGTGTTATATACAGGGTGTAGCTACCATAGGTGCAGGGAGTGCCGCTGCTATGGGGCCCAAAGCTGAGAGGGGCCAGCTTCCTGTCACAGTTACATGTGTTATTATTACCAGGTGTAGCTACCATAGGTGCAGGGAGTGAAGCTACTATGGGGCCCAGAACTGAGAGGGGCCACCTTCCCTGTCACAGTTACATGTGTTATATACAGGGTGTAGCTACCATAGGTGCAGGGAGTGCAGCTGCTATGGGACCCAGAGCTGAGAGGACCTCCTTCCCTGTAACAGTTACATGTGTTATATACAGGGGTGTAGCTACCATAGGTGCAGGGACTGCAGCTACTATGGGGCCCAGAGCTGAGAGGGGCCACCTTCCCTGTCACAGTTACATGTGTTATATACAAGGGTATAGCTACCATAGGTGCAGGGAGTACAGCTGCTATGGAGCCCAGAGCTGAGAGGGGCCACCTTCCCTGTCACAGTTACATGTGTTATATACAGGGGTGTAGCTACCATAGGTGCAGGGAGTGCAGCTGCTATGGGGCCCAGAGCTGAGAGGGGCCATCTTCCCTGTCACAGTTACATGTGTTATATACAGGGTGTAGCTAGCATAGGTGCAGGGACTGCAGCTGCTATGGGGACCAGAGCTGAGAGGGGCCACCTTCCCTGTCACAGTTACATGTGTTATATACAGGGACGTAGTTACCATAGGTGCAGGGAGTCCAGCTGCTATGGAGCCCAGAGCTGAGAGGGGCCACCTTCCCTGTCACAGTTACATGTGTTATATACAGGGTGTAGCTACCATAGGTGCAGGCAGTGCAGCTGCTATGGGGCTCAGAGCTGAGAAGGCCCACCTTCCAGGTCACAGTTACATGTGTTATATACAGGGTGTAGCTATCATAGGTGCGTGCAGGGAGTGCAGCTGCTATGGGGCCCAGAGCTGAGCGGGGCCACCTTCCTTGTCACAGTTACATGTGTTATATACAAGGGTGTAGCTACCATAGGTGCAGGGAATGCAACTGCTATGGGGCCCAGAGCAGAGAGGGGCCACCCACAGTTATATGTGTTATATACAGGGTGTAGCTACCATAGGTGCAAGGAGTGCAGCTGCTATGGGGCCCAGAGCTGAGAGAGGCCACCTTCCCTGTCACAGTTACATGTGTTATATACAGGGTGTAGCTACCATAAGTGCAGGGAGTGCAGCTGCTATGGGACCCAGAGCTGAGAGGGGCCACCTTCCCTGTCACAGTTACATGAGTTATATACAGGGTGTAGCTACCATAGGTGCAGGGAGTGCAGCTGCTATGGGGCCAGAGCTGAGAGGGACCACCTTCCCTGTCACAGATACATGTATTATATACAGGGTGTAGCTACCATAGGTGCAGGGAGTGCAGCTGCTATGGGGCCTAAAGCTAAGAGGGGCAACCTTCCCTGTCACAGTTACATGTGTTATATACAGGGTGTAGCTACCATAGGTGCAGGGAGTGCAGCTGCTATGGGGCTCAGAGCTGGGAGGGGCCACCTTCCCTGTCACAGTTACATGTGTTATATACAGGGTGTAGCTACCATAGGTGCAGGGAGTGCAGCTGCTATGGGGCCCAGAGCTGGGAGGGGCCACCTTCCCTGTCACAGTTACATGTGTTATATACAGGGTGTAGCTAGCATAGGTTCAGGGAGTGCAGCTGCTATGGGGCCCAGAGCTGAGAGGGGCCACCTTCCCTGTCACAGTTACATGTGTTCTGTACAGGGGTGTAGTTACCATAGGTGCAGAGAGTGCAGCTTCTATGGGGCCCAGAGCTGAGAGGGTCCACCTTCCCTGTCACAGTTACATGTGTTATATACAGGGTGTAGCTACCATAGGTGCAGGGAGTGCAGCTGCTATGGGGCTCAGAGCTGAGAAGGCCCACCTTCCATGTCACAGTTACTTGTGTTATATACAGGGTGTAGCTATCTTAGGTGCGTGCAGGGAGTGCAGCTGCTATGGGGCCCAGAGCTGAGCGGGGCCACCTTCCTTGTCACAGTTACATGTGTTATATACAAGGGTGTAGCTACCATAGGTGCAGGGAATGCAACTGCTATGGGGCCCAGAGCAGAGAGGGGCCACCCACAGTTATATGTGTTATATACAAGGTGTAGCTACCATAGGTGCAAGGAGTGCAGCTGCTATGGGGCCCAGAGCTGAGAGAGGCCACCTTCCCTGTCACAGTTGCATGTGTTATATACAGGGTGTAGCTACCATAAGTGCAGGGAGTGCAGCTGCTATGGGACCCAGAGCTGAGAGGGGCCACCTTACCTGTCACAGTTACATGAGTTATATACAGGGTGTAGCTACCATAGGTGCAGGGAGTGCAGCTGCTATGGGGCCAGAGCTGAGAGTGGCCACCTTCCCTGTCACAGTTACATGTGTTATATACAGGGTGTAGCTACCATAGGTGCAGGGAGTGCAGCTGCTATGGGGCCCAGAGCTGGGAGGGGCCACCTTCCCTGTCACAGTTACATGTGTTATATACAGGGTGTAGCTACCATAGGTGCAGGGAGTGCCGCTGCTATGGGGCCCAGAGCTGAGAGGGGCCAGCTTCCTGTCACAGTTACATGTGTTATTATTACCAGGTGTAGCTACCATAGGTGCAGGGAGTGAAGCTACTATGGGGCCCAGAACTGAGAGGGGCCACCTTCCCTGTCACAGTTACATGTGTTATATACAGGGTGTAGCTACCATAGGTGCAGGGAGTGCAGCTGCTATGGGACCCAGAGCTGAGAGGACCTCCTTCCCTGTCACAGTTACATGTGTTATATACAGGGTGTAGCTATCATAGGTGCGTGCAGGGAGTGCAGCTGCTATGGGGCCCAGAGCTGAGCGGGGCCACCTTCCTTGTCACAGTTACATGTGTTATATACAAGGGTGTAGCTACCATAGGTGCAGGGAATGCAACTGTTATGGGGCCCAGAGCAGAGAGGGGCCACCCACAGTTATATGTGTTATATACAAGGGTGTAGCTACCATAGGTGCAGGGAGTGCAGCTGCTATGGGACCCAGAGCTGAGAGGGGCCACCTTACCTGTCACAGTTACATGAGTTATATACAGGGTGTAGCTACCATAGGTGCAGGGAGTGCAGCTGCTATGGGGCCAGAGCTGAGAAGGGCCACCTTCCCTGTCACAGTTACATGTATTATATACAGGGTGTAGCTACCATAGGTGCAGGGAGTGCAGCTGCTATGGGGCCTAAAGCTAAGAGGGGCAACCTTCCCTGTCACAGTTACATGTGTTATATACAGGGTGTAGCTACCATAGGTGCAGGGAGTGCAGCTGCTATGGGGCCCAGAGCTCGGAGGGGCCGCCTTCCCTGTCACAGTTACATGTGTTATATACAGGGTGTAGCTACCATAGGTGCAGGGAGTGCAGCTGCTATGGGGCCCATAGCTGGGAGGGGCCACCTTCCCTGTCACAGTTACATGTGTTATATACAGGGTGTAGCTACCATAGGTGCAGGGAGTCCAGCTGCTATGGTGCCCAGAGCTGAGAGGAGTCACCTTCCCTGTCACAGTTACATGTGTTATATACAGGGTGTAGCTACCATAGGTACAGGGAGTGCAGCTGCTATGGGGCCCAGAGCGGAGAGGGGCCACCTTCCCTGTTACAGTTACATGTGTTATATACAGGGTGTATCTTCCATAGGTGCAGGGAGTGCAGCTTCTATGGGGCCCAGAGCTGAGAGGGGCCACGTTCCCTGTCCCAGTTACATGTGTTATATACAGGGTGTAGCTACCATAGGTGCAGGGAGTGCAGCTGCTATGGGGCCCAGAGCAGAGAGGGGCCCCCTTCCCTGTCACAGTTACATGTGTTATATACAGGGTGTAGCTACCATAGGTGCAGAGAGTGCAGCTGCTATGGAGCCCAGAGCTGAGAGGGGCCACGTTCCCTGTCAGTTTCATGTGTTATATACAGGGTGTAGCTACCATAGGTGCAGGGAGTGCAGCTGCTATGGGGCCCAGAGCTGAGAGAGGCCACCTTCCCTGTCAGTTACATGTGTTATATACAGGTTGTAGCTACCATAGGTGCAGGGAGTGCAGCTGCTATGGAGCCCAGAGCTGAGAGAGGCCACCTTCCCTGTCACAGTTACATGTGTTATATACAGGGTGTAGCTACCATAGGTGCAGGGAGTGCAGCTGCTATGGGGCCCAGAGCTGAGAGGGGCCCCCTTCCCTGTCACAGTTACATGTGTTATATACAGGGTGTAGCTACCATAGGTGCAGAGAGTGCAGCTGCTATGGAGCCCAGAGCTGAGAGGGGCCACGTTCCCTGTCAGTTTCATGTGTTATATACAGGGTGTAGCTACCATAGGTGCAGGGAGTGCAGCTGCTATGGGGCCCAGAGCTGAGAGAGGCCACCTTCCCTGTCAGTTACATGTGTTATATACAGGGTGTAGCTACCATAGGTGCAGGCAGTGCAGCTGCTATGGGGCCCAGAGCTGAGAGGGGCCACCTTCCCTGTCACAGTTACATGTGTTATATACAGGGTGTAGCTACCATAGGTGCAGGGAGTGCAGCTGCTATGGGGCCCAGAGCTGAGAGGGACCACCTTTCCTGTCACAGTTACATGTGTTATATACATTTTTCACCATTGGGTGTTACATACTGTAGGAGTCCCTTAAAACTTTTACCTTGGGGCCTACAATATATCTACTTATGCCCCTGCCGATTGTATTGTGGTATATAATGAAGTGGAAGATACTATAATGTTACATAATATGAACTGGGCCACAGTAATGCTGCACAATATGAAGTAGAGGCACTCAAGTGATGTATAATGTGTACTGGCAGCCCTACTATGGGCCATAACGTTAACTAAGGCACTACTATGGTTTAGAAAATGTAGTAGGGTACTATTATTGGGCATAAACTTAACAACTGCTGTGGAGAGGTGTTTATCTAGAAGCATTGGGAAAGGGGCCCCTTCAAAGTGTTGCTATGGGGCCCACAATTACACACACTTGGTGGTGTTCACCAGGGTCTGCAAAGAGGTTTGGGCTTCGTTCCACCTGACACGCGGATCATTTGACTATAATTCCTAGTACGGGTGCTGATATACACTGGAGACCAGACTGAACTGGATGACGGACTGGGACTAGACGACTGACTGGATGTCGGCCTGGAACCGACAACACATGATACCAGACTGGGACCAGCTAACTGACTGGATATTGACTAGAAAAAAACTATGCAGGATACTAGACTTAGGCCCTCATTCAGGCCTGGATGAAGCCACGCGGCCACATACAGGTGGTCTGCGCATGTGCACAGGACATTGTGCGCGTGTGTGACCTTACAAATTGTGGCCACAGCTAGGAAGGATATGGCCGCTAGGGACCCTAGTGGCCAGAGTCTACACAGTGCTGCCAGCTAAAAAGGAGGGGGCCCAGCCGGAGCCTGCATAAGGGCCTCCTCCTCTCTAGAAACGCCCCTGTTCTCAGGGGTAACCAAACTGCGTAGAAGGCCATAAGCTTTTCCCCTGAGCACTCAACAAGACTGCCACTCTTTTCTGCTCAGCTACATCAGCCGCCACAAAGAACTGTTCCAGCATTCTAATGCAGAGCATCCAGGTGTCCACTTCAAGATCAAACCCATCCAGTTTTCCGACATGTGCTGCCATGCTAATGAGAACCCGCGGTTGATTGCAGTTACATGGCTATGCACCTATTGCCTCAGTTGCTTAGGTTTGCTATATCCAGAGGCGTAACTAGGGTTTGTGGAGACCAAGGCAAGATGAAGAGTGGCAAAAAAAAAAAACACCAAAAGAAGTATGTGTGCGCGTCGAAAAATGGACATGGCCACGCACCAGAAGGAGGGTGGCCACTGAAAATGGGGCGTGCCAACATGACTATCACCTACCCCCTGTGTCGTCTCTCAGCACACCTTCATTAAATTTTTGCACAGTACGCATGCAGAGTCCCCTTTTTACACAGTGCCAGATACACAGTGCCCCACAGTGCCAGATACACAGTGCCCCACAGTGCCAGATACACAGTGCCCCACAGTGCCAGATACACAGTGCCCCACAGTGCCAGATACACAGTGACAGATACATGCCCCACAGTGCCAGTTACATTGCCCCACAGTGCCAGATACATTGCCCCACAGTGCCAGATACATGCCCCACAGTGCCAGATACATGCCCCACAGTGCCAGTTACATTGCCCCACAGTGGAAGTTACATTGCCCCACAGTGCCAGATACATGCCCCACAGTGCCAGATACATGCCCCACAGTGCCAGTTACAGTGCCCCACAGTGCCAGATACATGCCCACAGTGCCAGATACATTGCCCCACAGTGCCAGATACATGCCCCACAGTGCCAGATACATGCCCCACAGTGCCAGTTACATAGCCCCACAGTGGAAGTTACATTGCCCCACAGTGCCAGATACATGCCCCACAGTGCCAGATACATGCCCCACAGTGCCAGTTACAGTGCCCCACAGTGCCAGATACATGCCCACAGTGCCAGATACATTGCCCCACAGTGCCAGATACATGCCCCACAGTGCCAGATACAAGCCCCAGAGTGCCAGATACATGCCCCACAGTGCCAGTTACATTGCCCCACAGTGGAAGTTACATTGCCCCACAGTGCCAGATACATGCCCCACAGTGCCAGATACATGCCCCACAGTGCCAGTTACAGTGCCCCACAGTGCCAGATACATGCCCACAGTGCCAGATACATGCCCCACAGTGCAAGATACATGCCCCACAGTGCAAGATACATGCCCCACAGTGCCAGATACAGTGCCCCACAGTCCCAGATACATGCCCCAGAGTGCCAGTTGCATGCCCCCCCGGGTCACTAACCACTTTCTTCCCGTTCCCTTGTGGCTGTGCTATGTGAGGGGAGGAGAGCACCTCTCCTGCCCCTCAACGCTCCAGATCTCCGGCGGCGGCTATGTAGCGCCGGTTCGCTAGCCAATCAGAGCTCGCGGACTGGCAGCCAATCAGGGGCCGGTCCGCAAGCTCTGATTGGCTAATGCCGCTGGAGACCGGACACACGCAGCGCGGCTGCTGCTGCTGGCAGCGGCGGTGAGGACATTGCGGAGAGGGAGAGATGCTGTGCTCTCCTCCCCTCACATTGCGGAGTGACGGGGGCGAGTGGGGCATGATGCCCTGGCCGCTGGCGGTGCCCCCCTCTGCTGGGCCTGCCAAGGCACCCAGGGCACGTGCCCCACTCGCCCTACTCTAGTTACGCCTCTGGCTATATCCCCCCCCCAAAAAAAAAAAAAAAAAAAACGGGCCGCAGTCACGTGGATTCTGCTGACACAGTCAAACCGCACCACACCCCTTTACATCAACCTAATAATATGGCAAATACAATGCCATGACAAACTACAAGCTGTGGCCTATATGATGTCATACCAAGAGTGGTGATGGAAAAATGGGGACATGATGGAATTAATATTAACGTACTTTTGGGCTCAGAATTTTTTTAAATGGAGCGCTGTGCAACGCACTACATGCCTTCACTGTTGTATTAACATCCACCTGGCACCTTCAGTGCACAACAGTAAAGAATAGTCTGCATTAGTTTCTACCAGTCTCTATACCAGTGTCCTGCCTTTAATAGTCTGGAAGAAGAAGGCGGGTTCAACTAGCACTCAGATTGGGATTAGTAAAAGAAGTGTAATGTTTCTAGATGCAATATGCGAGAGTCTTAAAATAGTGTGTGATAGACACAAGGGAAACTGCACAATCTGAATAACCATATTAGCATCTGCGGATCCGCTCTGTCAGTCCCTCCATTGGCTGCTTGTGTTAATTCAATATAAAATACTTTTACTTACATAACCAAACTTGTCCAACATACATCTCTTCACTCATCTCATAATATCTCCCTGTCTGACCTCTCTGCTCTGCACAAGATCTGCGTCTCTCATACACACGCATTACTTGCTCCCACTCAAAATGACAGGTCTTTTTCCAGGCTACCCCCCACTCTGTGGAATGCCCTCCCATGGCCAACAAGACTCACCTCTAGTCTTCAAACCATTCAACCGTTCCCTGAAAGCTCACCTCTTCAGACAAGCCTATCAAATTTCAGACCCACCCACATACTGTAACCTTCAATGGTTGTGTCTACAGTATGTTCCCTTTGTGATCAGGACCAAGAAGTGACGGCATGGGAGGGCAGTAGATAACTTCCACCCTTACAGCACCTAAATGTTTTCTCCGTTCTCCGTTCGTTTGAGGTTTACATCCTCTCTGTACAGTCCACACATAACCTCACATATTTTCTCTTTCTTCACTTTCACATCCTCCTGACCCTTGGCCAACATTCCTGTGTGGCCATATCACACAGCCCATTAAGAACCTTTGCAATCTGGCCGGACCCTTATGCAATAGGTAGCACCTATCCTTGTGTATCAGTGCCTATTTCCCTATAGAGTGTAACTTGCGAGCAGGGCCTTCCTATCTCTATGTTTTTACCCAGTTTTGTTCTATTACTGTTGTTCCAATTGTAAAGCTCAACGGAATATGCTACACCATATAAGAAACATAATAAGTAATAAATACATAAATAAAAGCATGAGCACCAGCATATAAAACAATGCATGACAGCGGCCAACAGTGGCCAACACAGGAACTGCAATGGAAATACATTACGCTACACTTTCAACACTTCTAGTACATACTGTATGCACATTTAGCTCACAATTGTGGATGATTTATCTTCCTGCACAATTTGATTCCCTTCTTATTACTCTCAGATGTCTCCCATGTTGACAAATATTAGTATTGTGTTTATTTAATTCCAACATCTTCCACAGCACAATTAGCTTTATTCATTCACATCTGTCCCTGCCTATGGAGCTTACAATCTAATGTTCCTAACCCAGGACAAAAACAGATAAGAAGCCAACTGAGTCCTAGGCCAGATAACCTATGAATGCTTCTATGGACAGTGTGAGGAAGCAGACACAAACAGAGGGCGCACATACAGACTCCACACAGAAACGCAGGCGATGAAGAGGTCTCTGGGTTCCAGAGCGGTAATGCTACTGTAAGCCTCGTTTCTACTCACTTTTTATAGTTCTTTTCGATGGGTGACTGTGATATCCTGTGCAGGAACTTGCAACATCCTGTGCGTTTCTTGCAGCGTCATCGTTCCAATTCTTATTTTAAAATAAAGAAATAATAAAATGATAATAATAATAATAATGTCATTATAGAAATGTAAATAATATTATCTTGGTAATATACACAGAACATATTGGGCTGATTCAGATCCGGTTGTAGTAGCGGCACCTGCGCATATGCAATACAGGTCTGCGATGCAGCACACATCAGACTGTCAGTGAAGATGGCATTTGGGGGCGGAGAGGGGGCGGCGAAGGCCTTCTTTTCGCAAAACAAAGGCATGTTGCAGCAGTTTGCGGGGGTGGGGAGTGGGGGTGTTATGGCGAGGCCAGGATCTCTGTCCGAGTTACCGGACTCTTTGTTGTTGCTACAGCAACCACCTTGTGTGACTCCATGGTTCACACAGCCAGCCAGTGGTGTTGCAGATGATCCGATATTGCATCTTTGGACGCAGTTCAGATCGGTAATGCTGCAGGAGGCGTGGCACCCCCTGCTGCATTACCGTGTTAGTGCTATCGCTGCTGCAGTAAAAGCAACTCCAACCACATCTGAATCCTTATTGTGTTACAGTCTTCATAATATTTAATTATTAAGTAGAAAACAGTGTCAAATGGGTTAAATTCACTATATATTGCTATAATACTTATTACTTTGATGGCAATATGAAGTATCTCTACATCTGCCGCTCCAGTATAAAGTACAGTAGGTATCACTGTCTAAGCACGTAGACGGGGCCAGTGCAAAGTAGAGTATTACTGTCATTAATAAATAATTGTTATTATGTCCTTGTACCAGGAGCGTAACTCCCAGAGGCCTGTGTGGTTCACAGCGGGATCCAAGTGTGACCGCTGCTCTTCCAACCGAGCTCTGCGGCGCACCCACTCTTGCTGCAGAGTTAAGGGAGGCATGTACTAAGCAGTGATAAAGGTGGAAAAGTGAGCCAGTGGAGAAGTTGCCCATGGCAACCAATCAGCATTTACGTAACATTTATAATTTGCATACTATAAAAGTATACAGAGCAGCTGTATACACAAAAGCGACCCCAATTAGCTTTGCAGTCTACCGCAGACAGCAAAGTTCCCATCATTGGTTACAATGGAGCTGCGCTAAGCTACATTCCAACCAGTGCGCTCCTCCTGATTGACAGGGCAGGAGCGCACAGCCAATCAGGAGAGCGCCATGACGTGGCGCTCCCTGATTGGCTGCTGGGACCTTCACGGACAGAAGTCACGGGGGGTCCCGACATTCGGGTTTCATGTGTAAACATGGAACCCCTTTAGTTGCGTGGCTCGGGTTTTTCTGTTTGTTTGTGTTAACAAGTCCCTGGATTACGTTGAGAAAGAACAGGACAGATCTACACCGGATTGTTTGTAAGTATAATTTTATTTTTACAGATAAACCGTGGATTCTACATGGACAAGTGGACGTGAATCGCAGCGTTGGATGTAAGTATGTGAGTGTGTAAGTGTGTGTAATTAAAATTTTACTTTCACAGTGTGTGTCTACTGTTTTTTTGGGGGGTATTTTTTTGTAGTAGAACTACAGGTACCAGCGGGCCCGTTCTTTCCCCGCATGCTGGTACTTGTGGTTCTCCAAGTACCAGTTTGCGGGGAAGGCTTGCTGGGACTTGTAGTTCTCCTACAAAAAAAAAACAATATTCTATTTTCTCATACGTCCTAGAGGATGCTGGGGTGACTTCAAGAACCATGGGGTATAGACGGGATCCGCAGGAGATATGGGCACTTTAAGACTTTCAAAGGGGTGTGAACTGGCTCCTCCCTCTATGCCCCTCCTCCAGACTCCAGTTTAGAATTGTGCTCAGGCAGACTGGATGCACTCTGAGGAGCTCTACTGAGTTTCTCTGAAAAGACTTTATGTTAGGTTTTTTATTTTCAGGGAGACCTGCTGGCTACAGGCTCTCTGCTTCGTGGGACTGAGGGGAGAGAAGTCAGACCTACTTCTGTGAGTTTAAAGGCTCTGCTTCTTTGGCTACAGGACACCATTAGCTCCTGAGGGTCTGATCGCTAGGTACGCCTAGATGCTCGTTCCCAGAGCCCGCTGTCACCCCCCTTGCAGAGCCAGAAGTCAGAAGACAGGTGAGTAGAAGAAGATCAGAAGACTTCAGTGACGGCTTTGAGGTACCGCACAGCGATCGCGCTGCGCGCCTTGATCCCACTACACAGTGGCACTGCAGGGTGCAGGGCGCGTGGGGGGGGGGGGGCACCCTGGGCAGCATATCTAGCCTCAATAACCACTGACAAGAGCGGACTACGTGCCAGGGCACTGTCCGGACCCCCGCCAGTATAATTTTTAAAAAAAAAAAGAGCGGGTCTGAAGCGCGCCATTACGGGGGCGGAGCTTAGCCCTCACAGCACACAGCCCGGCGCCATTTCTCTTCACAAGGCTGCAGAGACGCTGGTCCTTCCTCACACTGCTGTACAAGTAACAGGGTGCAAAACGGGGGGGCACAGTGATTTTAGTGCATTATATGTATATTATAAAAGCGCTGCAGGTCTGGGACATTTTTTGAGGTGTTTCAGACCGGGATTGGGTGCTGGGGTGTGAGCTGGCAATAACTCCCTCTGTGTCTCCCTGACAGGCTTTACTGTGGGTCTGTCCCCTATAGGCCCAGTGTGTTTGCGTGTGTTGCATGCACGTGTGTCGACATGTCTGAGGCGGAGTGCTCTTCCCAGGAGGAGACTATGTTAGGGACACAAACGGCTGTGGGAGTGACCCTGTCGGCACCGCCGAAACCTGATTGGGTGAATGTGTTAAGTGCTTTGAATGCTAATGTGGCTCTGATAAATAAGAGATTGGATAAATCTGAGTCTCAGAACCAGGCATGGAAGAAATCCGTAGAGGATGTGTTGTTTCAAGTTCAGACCCTCTCGGGGTCACAAAAACGTTCATTTGCCCAGCTGGCAGACACGGATACCGACACGGACACTGACTCAAGTGTTGACAATAATGATCACAAAAACTCAAGTTATTACTCTCTTGTGCTATACTAAATATATGATATGGCTGACAATAATACCAAATCTTCTATTAATTTAGTATAATAAAATTTTACTTATAAATGAAGAAATAACACAATATAAAACAAGACCAGTCTTAATACCATAAAAATCTTTGAATAAGAGTAGTAAATACTGTATATATTTATTCTACACTATAAGGAGGTGGACTTAAGCATAATCTGTGCACAGAAGTGTATGGACTATCTCTGTAAACATATATCTCAGTCCATAAATAAAAGTCAGTAAATAACTAGTAACAGCTGCCAGTGGAACCCGTACATTGATTCAGTATCCGTAAATAGTTACTTTATATCATAGTTCCTTTATAAAAGTAACCATCCGATACAGCACATTTGTCTGTGTGAGAGCTGCTCCCAACGGAATCTTACGTGAGGCTTGAGCTGGTGAAGTCAGCAGGACGAGGATCCCAGTAATTACCAAGGTGGTTTCTGGCTGTAGGGAAACCGGCACTTATGCTGGCGCCTGCTCTGAAGAGTCTTGCACGACTACTATGCTCCCTGGATCCACACCTCTACGTGCCGTATACAGGCACCGCTGAGCGGCTTATCTCCTCCCGGCAATAGTTTCCAGCAGCAAATGATGGATAAAAGCTGATATGAAGTACGGGTCCAATTCAAGCAGGGGTCCAAAACCAAAGCTTCTGATGCGTTTCGCTTCTCCCACAGGGCAGGGTCAGGACTATATGACTGTGACAGCCCACTGGGTAGATGTATGGACTCCCGCCGAAAGAACAGCAGCGGCGGCACCAGTAGCAGCATCTCGCAAACGCCAACTCTTTCCTAGGCAGGCTACGCTTTGTATCACCGGTTTCCAGAATACGCACACAGCTGAAAACCTCTTACGGCAACTGAGGAAGATCATCGCGGAATGGCTTACCCCAATTGGACTCTCCTGTGGATTTGTGGCATCGGACAACGCCAGCAATATTGTGTGTGCATTAAATCTGGGCAAATTCCAGCACGTTCCATGTTTTGCACATACCTTGAATTTGGTGGTACAGAATTTTTTAAAAAACGACAGGGGCGTGCAAGAGATGCTGTCGGTGGCCAGAAGAATTGCGGGACACTTTCGGCGTACAGGCACCACGTACAGAAGACTGGAGCAACACCAAAAACGCCTGAACCTGCCCTGCCATCATCTGAAGCAAGAAGTGGTAACGAGGTGGAATTCAACCCTATATATGCTTCAGAGGTTGGAGGAGCAGCAAAAGGCCATTCAAGCCTATACAATTCAGCACGATATAGGAGGTGGAATGCACCTGTCTCAAGCGCAGTGGAGAATGATTTCAACGTTGTGCAAGGTTCTGCTGCCCTTTGAACTTGCCACACGTGAAGTCAGTTCAGACACTGCCAGCCTGAGTCAGGTCATTCCCCTCATCAGGCTTTTGCAGAAGAAGCTGGAGACATTGAAGGAGGAGCTAACACGGAGCGATTCCGCTAGGCATGTGGGACTTGTGGATGGAGCCCTTAATTCGCTTAACAAGGATTCACGGGTGGTCAATCTGTTGAAATCAGAGCACTACATTTTGGCCACCGTGCTCGATCCTAGATTTAAAACCTACCTTGGATCTCTCTTTCCGGCAGACACAAGTCTGCTGGGGTTCAAAGACCTGCTGGTGAGAAAATTGTCAAGTCAAGCGGAACGCGACCTGTCAACATCTCCTCCTTCACATTCTCCCACAACTGGGGGTGCGAGGAAAAGGCTCAGAATTCCGAGCCCACCCGCTGGCGGTGATGCAGGGCAGTCTGGAGCGACTGCTGATGCTGACATCTGGTCCGGACTGAAGGACCTGTCAACGATTACGGACATGTCGTCTACTGTCACTGCATATGATTCTCTCCCCATTGAAAGAATGGTGGAGGATTATATGAGTGACCGCATCCAAGTAGGCACGTCACACAGTCCGTACTTATACTGGCAGGAAAAAGAGGCAATTTGGAGGCCCTTGCACAAACTGGCTTTATTCTACCTAAGTTGCCCTCCCACAAGTGTGTACTCCGAAAGAGTGTTTAGTGCCGCCGCTCACCTTGTCAGCAATCGGCGTACATGGTTACTTCCAGAAAATGTGGAGAAGATGATGTTCATTAAAATGAATTATAATCAATTCCTCCGTGGAGACATTGACCAGCAGCAATTGCCTCCACAAAGTACACATGGATCTGAGATGGTGGATTCCAGTGGGGACGAATTGATAATCTGTGAGGAGGGGGATGTACACGGTGATATATCGGAGGATGATGATGAGGTGGACATCTTGCCTCTGTAGAGCCAGTTTGTGCAAGGAGAGATTAATTGCTTCTTTTTTGGTGGGGGTTCAAACCAACCCGTCATTTCAGTCACAGTCGTGTGGCAGACCCTGTCACTGAAATGATGGGTTGGTTAAAGTGTGCATGTCCTGTTTATACAACATAAGGGTGGGTGGGAGGGCCCAAGGACAATTCCATCTTGCACCTCTTTTTTCTTTAATTTTTCTTTGCGTCATGTGCTGTTTGGGGAGGTTTTTTTGGAAGGGACATCCTGCGTGACACTGCAGTGCCACTCCTAGATGGGCCCGGTGTTTGTGTCGGCCACTAGGGTCGCTTATCTTACTCACACAGCTACCTCATTGCGCCTCTTTTTTTCTTTGCGTCATGTGCTGTTTGGGGAGGGTTTTTTGGAAGGGCCATCCTGCGTGACACTGCAGTGCCACTCCTAGATGGGCCCGGTGTTTGTGTCGGCCACTAGGGTCGCTTATCTTACTCACACAGCTACCTCATTGCGCCTCTTTTTTTCTTTGCGTCATGTGCTGTTTGGGGAGGGTTTTTTGGAAGGGACATCCTGCGTGACACTGCAGTGCCACTCCTAGATGGGCCAGGTGTTTGTGTCGGCCACTAGGGTCGCTTAGCTTAGTCATCCAGCGACCTCGGTGCAAATTTTAGGACTAAAAATAATATTGTGAGGTGTGAGGTATTCAGAATAGACTGAAAATGAGTGGAAATTATGGTTTTTGAGGTTAATAATACTTTGGGATCAAAATGACCCCCAAATTCTATGATTTAAGCTGTTTTTTAGTGTTTTTTGAAAAAAAAACACCCGAATCCAAAACACACCCGAATCCGACAAAAAAAATTCGGTGAGGTTTTGCCAAAACGCGGTCGAACCCAAAACACGGCCGCGGAACCGAACCCAAAACCAAAACACAAAACCCGAAAAATTTCAAGTGCACATCTCTAATCTCAAACTCTTCAGTCAATTCTGGGCATCGTTCGGCCCTGGACCCATGGGTTTTAGAAATAGTGTCCTAGGGGTACAAACTGGAGTGTCAAGACGTTCCCCCTCACCTTTTTTTCAAATCGGCCTTACCAGCTTCTCTTCTGGACAGGGAGGTGGTATGCGCCGCAATACAAAAATTGTGTCACAATCAAGTCATTGTCAGGGTTCCCTTATCGCAACAGGGAGAAGGCTTTTATTCGAGCCTGTTCGTGGTCCCGAAGCCAGATGGCTCGGTCAGACCAATCCTGAACCTCAAATCCCTCAATTTCTACCTAAAAAAATTCAAATTCAAGATGGAATCTCTCCGGGCAGTGATCTCCAGTCTGGAGGAGGGGGATTTTATGGTATCAGTGGACATAAAGGATGCCTACTTACATGTTCCCATTTATCCTCCACATCAGGCTTACCTGAGGTTTGCAGTTCAGGATTGTCATTACCAATTTCAGACATTGCCGTTTGGTCTGTCCACGGCTCCGAGGATTTTCACCAAAGTAATGGCCGAAATGATGGTTCTCCTGTGCAAGCAAGGAGTCACAATTATCCCGTACTTGGACGATCTCCTGATAAAGGCGAGAACCAAGGACCAATTACTGCAGAACATTACGCTCTCCCTGACAATTCTGCAGCAACATGGTTGGCTCCTGAACTTTCCAAAATCACAGTTGGTTCCGACGAGACGGCTGTCGTTTATGGGAATGATTCTGGACACAGACTTACAGAGAGTTTTTCTTCCAGTAGAAAAGGCGCTGGAAATTCAGAACCTGATCAAACAAATTCTGAAGCCAGCGAGAGTATCGATCCATCAATGCACTCGGTTGCTGGGGAAGATGGTGGCGGCTGTTGCCTTATAGGTAATTGTCTGCACTTAGTATAATATTAGGGCAATGGATATTGTCTGAATCAAAATATAATTCATTATAAATAGGCGATGTTACCATAGTGGACAGTATACTGGATATATATAGTAAGGAATAGATATGAAATAAGTTTGAATGTATGAGGTAATGTTTAGCTGATTTAAGAGATTAGGTTTGTGTATGTGTTTATATAGATATACTGTATATTTGTGTTTTACAGCAAGATGGTAAAAAATAGTGTAGGGAACAGGTTTATTCTGCTCTAGTCATAAATAAGGCCAGAGAGGTTACAGTAAGATCAAGAGTCATTGTAGAGAAAAGGTATTAGGCCATAAATGATAATAGGTATGTGACAGAGCTCTGTTGGTCATTGGAATTCACAGGTGTGCTTACAGTAGATCAGAATCTACTGGTTTGTCTATTGTCCAGTGAAGGTTAAAAGCTAGGGAGTATAAATTAACTACTATGAAAAGAGATCACATCCATTGATAAAACATTGTGTAACCGACCCCAGGAAAACTTGTCAATACAACAGAACTTTGGATGAAAAGACATTCCAGATTTTACAATACTATACTTGCTTAAGGCAGTGTGGACACCACACTTTTATGACACCATGCCTCCGTGAACAGGACACGACAGCCCAGTTCAATGTTTGTTTTATTACACCTTGGAATCTGACAAACCTATAATTACCTATTCCATTGGAAACTATGAGAATATGATAGTTTGAATTGGTAAAATATGAGATAAAAGGACCAGACTTGTAGTTAGGAGTTAGAAGGAAGAGGGAGAGGGAGAAGAAGAAGGAGAAGGAAGGAAGTCAGTCAGGAGGAGAAGTCATGGAGAACATGCAGAAGGAATGATTCTTGGGATGGCAATCTTTAACTTGCAAGTATAAATATGATAATAATTGAAACTGTTTGTGAAACTTATGTCATGTTGTTTTATGTTATGTAACGAAGGAAACATAGCATAGCTTAATATAATTATAATTAGTATATATATCACTACTGTGTATATCTTATTCTGTACGATTTGATCTGCCTGTAAATAAAGAATCATATAAAAAGAGCGGTAATATTCAAGCTTGAACTCTCTTTAAGGAATCTTAACTTCATAATTTCATAAGTCATATATATATAAGGACTGCATATATTTATCAGCCAATTAATTTGTAAGCCTGACATAATATATTTGCAGATATATATGATGCCTACTTACATGTTCCCATTTATCCTCCACATCAGGCTTACCTGAGGTTTGCAGTTCAGGATTGTCATTACCAATTTCAGACATTGCCGTTTGGTCTGTCCACGGCTCCGAGGATTTTCACCAAAGTAATGGCCGAAATGATGGTTCTCCTGTGCAAGCAAGGAGTCACAATTATCCCGTACTTGGACGATCTCCTGATAAAGGCGAGAACCAAGGACCAATTACTGCAGAACATTACGCTCTCCCTGACAATTCTGCAGCAACATGGTTGGCTCCTGAACTTTCCAAAATCACAGTTGGTTCCGACGAGACGGCTGTCGTTTATGGGAATGATTCTGGACACAGACTTACAGAGAGTTTTTCTTCCAGTAGAAAAGGCGCTGGAAATTCAGAACCTGATCAAACAAATTCTGAAGCCAGCGAGAGTATCGATCCATCAATGCACTCGGTTGCTGGGGAAGATGGTGGCGGCCTACGAGGCCATTCAGTTTGGCAGATTCCATGCCAGAGTGTTTCAGTGGGACCTGTTGGACAAGTGGTCCGTGTCCCATCTGCACATGCACCGAAGAATAATCCTGTCTTCCAAGACCAGAATCTCACTCCTGTGGTGGCTGTACAGCTCTCACCTCCTAGAGGGACGCAGGTTCGGGATCCAGGACTGGATCTTAGTGACCACAGATGCGAGTCTCCGAGGCTGGGGAGCAGTCACACAGGGGGTAAGCTTCCAGGGAAGATGGTCAAGCCAGGAAATTTGTCTACACATAAACGTTCTGGAGCTAAGGGCCATTTACAATGGCTTTCTGCAAGCAGAACATCTTCTTCACTATCGGCCCGTCTTGATTCAGTCGGACAATGTAACAGCAGTAGCGTACATAAACCGCCAGGACGGAACAAAGAGCAGAGCGGCAATGGCATAGGCCATAAAGGTTCTCCGCTGGGCGGAAAGGCATACAAGCGCTCTGTCAGCGATCTTCATTCCAGGAGTGGACAACTGGGAAGCAGACTTCCTCAGCAGACACGATCTCCATCCAGGAGAGTGGGGTCTTCATCAAGAGGTCTTTGCAGAAGTGACAAGTCTTTGGGGAATTCCTCAAATAGACATGATGGCGTCTCGCCTCAACAAAAAACATCAGAGATATTGTTCCAGATCGAGAGACCCTCAAGCAATAGCAGTGGACACCGTGGGTGTTTCAGTCGGTGTATGTGTTTCCTCCGCTTCCACTCGTTCCAAAAGTGATAAAGATCATAAGAAGAACAAAGTTTCAAACCGATCCTCATTGTTCTAGACTGGCCAAGGAGGGCTTGGTATCCAGATCTTCAGGAATTACTCATAGGAGATCCCTGGCCCCTTCCTCTACGAGAGGATCTGTTACAGCAGGGGCCGTGCGTGTTCCAAGACTTACCACGACTTCGTTTGACGGCCTGGAGGTTGAACGCCGGATCCTAGCCCGAAAGGGTATTCCCAAGGAAGTCATCCCCACTCTTATTCAGGCCAGGAAAGGTGTAACGTCTAAACATTACCACCGTCTTTGGAGAAAATACGTGTCTTGGCATGAATCCAAGAAGGTTCCTACGGAAGAATTTCAGTTGGGACGTTTTCTCCATTTTCTACAAGCCGGTGTGGATGCGGGCCTAAAGTTGGGCTCCACTAAAGTACAAATTTCGGCCTTATCGGTTTTCTTCCAGAAACAACTGGCCTCCCTTCCAGAAGTTCAGACTTTTGTGATAGGCGTGTTGCACATCCAACCGTCCTTTGTGCCCCCTGTGGCACAGTGGGATCTTAACGTGGTGTTGCAATTCCTTCAATTTCATTGGTTTGAACCTTTACAGAAAGTAGAGCTGAAATTCCTCACTTGGAAAGTGGTCATGCTGTTGGCCTTGGCATCTGCAAGGCAGGTGTCTGAATTGGCGGCCTTGTCTCACAAGAGCCCTTATTTGATCTTCCATGAAGATAGAGCAGAGTTGAGGACTCGTCAGCAATTTCTGCCGAAAGTTGTTTCGTCGCTCAACTTGAACCAACCTATTGTGGTGCCAGTTGCTACTGACGCCTTGCTGGAATCGAAGTTTCTAGACGTTGTCAGAGCTTTGAAAATTTATGTGGCCAGAACGGCTCAGTTTAGGAAAACGGAGGCTCTGTTTGTCCTGTATGTTCCCAACAAAATTGGGGCTCCTGCTTCCAAGCAAACTATTGCGCGCTGGATCTGTCATACGATTCAGCAGGCTCATTCTACGGCTGGATTGCCGTTACCGAAATCGGTGAAGGCCCATTCTACCAGAAAGGTGGGCTCGTCCTGGGCGGCTGCCCGGGGGGTCTCGGCATTACAGCTTTGCCGAGCGGCTACTTGGTCGGGTTCAAACACCTTTGCGAAGTTCTACAAGTTTGATACCCTGGCTGATGAGGACCTCATGTTTGGTCAATCGGTGCTGCAGAGTCATCCGCACTCTCCCGCCCGTTCTAGAGCTTTGGTATAAACCCCATGGTTCTTGAAGTGACCCCAGCATCCTCTAGGACGTATGAGAAAATAGGATTTTAATACCTACCGGTAAATCGTTTTCTCTTAGTCCGTAGAGGATGCTGGGCGCCCGTGCCAGTGCGTACTGCATCTGCAGTTATTAGTTGTGGTTGCACACATGTTGTGTTACGTTTATAGTCAGCCTGTTGCTGATGTTGTTCATGCCGTTGACTTGCGTTGTGTTAAATGCCATGTTGTACGGCGTGCTTGAGGTGTGAGCTGGTATGTATCTCACCTTAGTTTAACAATAGATCCTTTTCCTCGAAATGTCCGTCTTCCTGGGCACAGTTCCTATAACTGGAGTCTGGAGGAGGGGCATAGAGGGAGGCAGAGCCGGATTAAGGCTTCGGGGGGCCCGGGGTACTTAAAACAAGGGTGCCCTAAGGTCTAAAATTCAAATCAGTATATATATATATATATATATATGTAAATGGCACACACTGTAAAATTTGAACTAGGGGAGGATCGGGTAGCTTGGATATATTATATTCTGAGTATTATATATATATATATATATATATACACACAAACTGTTCACTCGGCACTCAATACTGTATACAGGTATTTTCTTGCTGCGGTGCCCTCCGTGGGTAGACGGCCCTATCCTTTATAGAACACAAATCCGGCGGCACTCAAGCAGACTATTACAACCAGTTATACAAAAGGTATCTGTTTAATTCATCCTACGGCGTTTCGGGGTAACACTCCATCGTCAGGGACAAAGCGTTTTACAAGCAGCAAATAATTGCAAAGCGTTTTACAAGCAGCATAAACGGATCTCACTGATCCGTGCATGCCTATCCAAAAAGCAGGTCTATTTTAAAACTGCTTTTTTTTACGAATTGTAACATTTCCCGGCAGTCTTTGGCTATTGCCGGCAGTGATTGTGAATATGAATTCTTAGTAAATTACCGAGTTGTATAAAATAACAGGCGTGTTTGACCGATGGTGTATTCATTCGTATTTGTGAACTCTGCCGTTAAAACAAATATGAATGCCCTCATCTCTGCCAAGATTTTTGTTTAGTAAATTCCCGAGATGACTCTTTGAAAAAAAAAAAAAAAACTCTGCAAAAATCGAGACCTTAGTAAATATACCCCCTAGGGTGGTGTTTTGCGTCCCCTTTCCAAACCCCGTGTCCATAGGCCCCCTTTGTAAAATTACTTCCGTCCCCCCATCAAAAATAGCATCACAAGTGGAAAGAGATTATCAGCATCATCAAGCTCCACCCCCCTAGTGGTGATAGATTCCAGTGGCGGCACTGGCGTATTTATAATGGGTGCAGTATTTGTGGTGCACATGGGCCTGGGGACCAGGGGGGCCCACATCGCACACCCTGCACCCATTGTTTTCAAAACTTACCCTCCGAAGTCCCCTGTCGGCTGCAGAAATCACCAGGAAAATGGCATATTCACGACGATTCGCACATGCGCACTACGGTAATCATTGGGAAAATGACCAATGTGCCGTTTTATTTTCCTGGAGGTCTGCGCATGCATACTATAGTCTGGGACAGCGCTAGGGTCCTCTAGTGCCCAGAGTATACAGCGCTCCTGGCAAGAGAGGAGGAGGCCCAGACAGAGTCTGTACACTGGCCCACTCCTCTCTAGATGCGCCCCTGAGTGGCAGAGCCCTCACCCCCAATGTCAATGGGCCCCACTGTTTATTGCCCCCTCCACATGTGTCACTGTACACGTCATTTTAAATATACCTCCCCAGTCAAAAAAAAAAAACATTTTGTGGGTTATCAATCACACCCACTTACCTACCCCAAAAGATGACCCCATCCCCCATCCGTTACTCCTAACTTAGCCCCCCCCCCAGGGGTTAAAGTGAGCCGGAACGGGGCGGAACTGCGTTCCGTCAGTTCCACTTGGAGACGGATCGCAGTTCCGCCTCCTCCGGCTCACCTCACCCCATGTCTCCCCGGCGCCGCACAGGAAGATGATGGGCGCCCGCTGAGATTGTGTTACCAGCGGGCGCCCGTCTCCCTGCACAGCGGCAGCCGGAGGTAGGAGCTCAGGACTGAGCTCCGGCTTCTGGCGGCTTCTGTGCGCGCTATCCCATAGTGCCAATGAGCGGGTGCACAGAAGACTGCTGCGGCCGGACACGGAGTGGGGGTTGGTAAGTATAGTGTGTTGTGTTTTTTTATTTTTTATTTGTGTAACAGCGCATCTACCGGGGGGAAAACTACTGGGGGGCACACTACTGAGGGGCATCTACTGGGGGGGGCATTACTACTGGGGGCAAACTACTGGGGGGATTACTACTGGGGGAAAACTACTGGGGGGGCATTACTACTGGGGGGCAAACTACTGAGGGGCATCTACTGGGGGCAAACTACTGTGGGCATTACTACTGGGGGGTATCTACTGGGGGGCAAACTACTGGGGGACATTACTACTGGGGCAAGCTACTGGGGGCAAACTACAGGAGGGCATTACTACTGGGGGCGTAACTACAGGGGCTAAACTACTGGGGGCATTACTACTTGGAGGCATTACTACTGGGGGCTAAACTACAAGGGGGCATAACTACAGGGGCTAAACGACTGGGGGCATTACTACAGGCAACATTACTACTGGGGGCAATACTACACAGTGGCATTACCATTAAGGGCATTACTACTGGGGGCACTACTAATGAGGGCATTGTAAAGGGGGCACTTCATAAGGGGCATCACTCCTGGGGACATAAGATGCACTGCTATTGCGGGCATTGCATAAGGGGCACCACTACTATGGGCTCTATATAAGGGGCACTACCACTGTGGGCATTGTCTAAGAGGCGCTACTGCTGTGGGCATTGTGTGTATTATGGGGTGCTACTACTGTGGGCATTATTACTATTGTGTAACACGCCCCTTTTTGCGGCGCGCGCCTATGGCGCACACAATACCTTTGCTACATTGGTGCCGTGAGGAGGGGGGGTGAGTTCCACCACCTCTCTAGGACCACTTTAAGCACTGCCCCCCCCCACCCCACCTTATAGCAGAGTGCAGCGGAGCATGAGTCAGGCGGACTGATTGTCAGCCTTCCCTGCCGCAGCTGATCCAGTGCATGCAGTGATGTTGGCATTCACAGACTGCAATATCACTCTTGGGGGGGCTGCAGCAGCAAGAGGAAATCCATTTTGCACTTGTGTAGAATGCATTTCCTCCATAACAGATGGGAAAGCAGTAGGCGTGATGGACGTATGGGATACAACCTGGTCAGGTAACTATCTATACGGGGTCCATGATGAAGGTTTGAGTATTTCCTGAATTTCAGCAATTTGTCCAAGGAGAATACTGAAGTTCTTGGAATCCTGGCATTTTGGGGAAGTCAATGTTTCAGACTATATTACCAGCTTGATAGCTGCTTCCTTGAAGTCCAAGAATGGGAGGTCTGGTAATTGCATCCTCAGCATATGCAGATAGGTTCACCATAGCCATTGGATCCTTCAGTGAACTGAGATACCAAAGCCTTGTTCACAGTCTTTATTTAATTGTCATTGACTCTTTGAATAGCATGTAAGGCCTCTTGCAAGCTTAAAGCATTGTCCCATAGAGTTTCTCCTGGTTGCAATTTCTAGTTGTAGAACTTACTTAGTTCGGAGATGGGTGTACCTCAAACGTAGTGGCCAGTCTTTGCAGAACCTGATCTACCTTCTGTCTCTTTTCCAAAAGCCACGAGGTAACTTCCCTAAGGGCAGATCGTCTAGATGTTGGTCTCTTAACTAGATGGGCCAAGTGGTTCTTATCTGCCGACAAATTCTATGTTTTTTTGTTTCTAAGTGAAACATTGATTTCATTGTATACTTGATTTCAGTTAAACTGCTTCTGTGAGAGGGTATCCGGACTCTAGGGGGTATATTTACTAAGCTCCCGATTTTGACCGAGATGCCGTTTTTTCATCAAAGTGTCATCTCGGTCAATCTCGGTCATTTACTAAACACTAATCACGGCAGTGATGAGGGCATTCGTAATTTTTTTCTAGTTCAGGTAAAAAATTACGAATGAATACACCATCGGTCAAATTACGCCTGTTTAAGTATGAATCTCGGTCATTTACTAAGAAGTGCAAAGCAAAAAAACCCAAAACACTGCCGTGAAAAATTACAATTCGTAAAAAAGTCCTAAAAAAAAAACAGACCTGCTTTTTTTATTCGTGATTTGAGATGCATGCAGGGATCCATGAGATCCGTGCATGTATATCAGTGGGAAGGGGTTGGAAAGTGTTTTTTTTTGCCAAAAAAAATTGCGTGGGGTCCCCCCTCCTAAGCATAACCAGCCTCGGGCTCTTTGAGCCGATCCTGGTTGCAGAAATATGGGGAAAAAAATGACAGGGGTTCCCCCATATTTAAGCAACCAGCATCGGGCTCCACTAGCTGGACAGATAATGCCACAGCCGGGGGTCACTTTTATATAGCGCCCTGCGGCCGTGGCATCAAAAATCCAACTAGTCACCCCTGGCCGGGGTACCCTGGGGGAGTGGGGACCCCTTCAATCAAGGGGTCCCCCCCCCCCCAGCCACCCAAGGGCCAGGGGTGAAGCCCGAGGCTGTCCCCCCCCATCCAATGGGCTGCGGATGGGAGGGCTGATAGCCTTTGTTGTAAAATAAAAGATATTGTTTTTAGTAGCAGTACTACAAGTCCCAGCAAGCCTCCCCCGCATGCTTGTACTTGGAGAACCACAAGTACCAGCATGCGGCGGAAAAACGGGCCCGCTGGTACCTGTAGTACTACCACTAAAAAAATACCCAAAAAAACACAAGACACACACACCGTGAAAGTATAATTTTATTACATACATATACACATACATACATACTTACCTTATGTTCCCACGCAGGTCGGTCCTCTTCTCCAGTAGAATCCAAGGGGTACCTGTTGAAGAAATTCTACTCACCAGATCCAGTGGTCCAGGCTCCTCGGCAAATCCAGGGATAATCCACGTACTTGAATAAAACAAAAAAACGGTTGCCCGACCACGAACTGAAAGGTGACCCATGTTTGCACATGGGTCACCTTTCCACGAATGCCAGAAACCCACTTTGCCTTCTGGCTAAGTGGGTTTCTTCAGCCAATCAGGGAGTGCCACGTTGTAGCACTCTCCTGATCAGCTGTGTGCTGCTGTCCTCACTGACAGGCAGCACGCGGCAGTGTTACAATGTAGCGCCTATGCGCTACATTGTAACCAATGATGGGAACTTTCTGCTCAGCGGTGACGTCACTTTAGGTCAACCGCAGGGCAGAAAGTTCACATCATTGGTTACAATGTAGCGCATAGGCGCTACATTGTAACACTGCCGCGTGCTGCCTGTCAGTGAGGACAGCAGCACACAGCTGATCAGGAGAGTGCTACAACGTGGCACTCCCTGATTGGCTGAAGAAACCCACTTAGCCAGAAGGCAAAGTGGGTTTCTGGCATTCGTGGAAAGGTGACCCATGTGTCACCTTTCAGTTCGTGGTCGGGCTACTAAAAACAATATCTTTTATTTTACAACAAAGGCTATCAGCCCTCCCATCCGCAGCCCATTGGATGGGGGGGGACAGCCTCGGGCTTCACCCCTGGCCCTTGGGTGGCTGGGGGGGGGGGACCCCTTGATTGAAGGGGTCCCCACTCCCCCAGGGTACCCCGGCCAGGGGTGACTAGTTGGATTTTTGATGCCACGGCCGCAGGGCGCTATATAAAAGTGACCCCCGGCTGTGGCATTATCTGTCCAGCTAGTGGAGCCCGGTGCTGGTTTTAAAAATACGGGGGACCCCTACTCTTTTTGTCCCCCGTATTTTTGGGACCAGGACCAGGCGCAGAGCCCGATGCTGGTTGCTTAAATATGGGGGAACCCCTGTCATTTTTTTCCCCATATTTCTGCAACCAGGATCGGCTCAAAGAGCCCGAGGCTGGTTATGCTTAGGAGGGGGGACCCCACGCAATTTTTTTTAGGATTTTACTTTGTTTAATTTAAAAAAAAAAAAAAATACGAACCCCAGCACGGATCACACAGATCCGGCCGAGATTGATTGTAAAAAAAAACGGCAGTGTTTTGCTAATCACTGCCGTCAAATTAGGTAAAAAAACACGAATGACATCGACATCGGAAGAAAAGAAAAATACGAATACGACAGCTTAGTAAATCCATCGTAATCAATTCAAAAAGTTGCAGTTTTACACTGTCGATGTCATTCGTGATTGAACTTTGACCTATTTTCGGAAATTACGAATGTTAGTAAATGTACCCCTAGGTCGATAAAACTTAGTTCGACACACATTAGGTCGGCATGAGTTTAAAATGTATTTTTTTTAAACGTTTTCATACTATACAATCCACGTGGACTACGATTGGGAACGGTAACCTGGCCCGAAGCATGACGAGCAAAGCGAGCCATGCGAGGGGGCACGGTGCAATAATTGGGGTTCCCGGTCACTTTTTGAAGAAAACAACACCAAAAAAACATTATAAACCCATGTCGACCTAATGGCCGCGTCAACATTTTTCTGGTTTCGACCTAGTCAATGTTGACCAATAGGTGGCCACCTAATGTCTGTTGACCTAGACACTGTCGATCCTAAGTCCCATACCCCTGTGAGAGCCATGTGGTGAAGTAGTAGGGTAGAGTAATCGGTTTGATTTGAACCATTGTGGAAGTTTATTGTCCCATTCCGCTGCAGTCACTGTTTGATGAGTCTGCTGAAGTTTTCTGTTCCCTTATCATCTTTCCCTGTGATTATGGATTCCTCCTTACTTTATCGCTGGTATCCTGTTCTTGTGATGCAAAATATGACACACAGGTAAGTATGTGCTAACTGTAGGTTGAACACCTTCCCGGTTCACTGTGGTCTAGTCTCTAAAAGCAGGTTCTTTAGATTCTTCAGCATGGGATACGGTCTTTAGGTCCACCACACTTAGGTCGACAGTCCTTAGGTCGACCACTGTTGGTCGACATGCATTAGGTTGACATGGTCACTAGGTCGGCATGGACTATGTCGACATGGAAATAGGTCAACATGCGTTTTTCACATGTAAACATTTTTATTTTACTTTTTCATATTTTACGATCCACGTGGACTACAATTGGGAACGGTAACCTGTGACGAGCGCAGCGGTAACAGAGTGAGGCACCTTGACCGAAGCCATGCGAGGGGACACGGTGCACTAATTGGGGTTCCCTGTCACTATCTGCAGAAAACGACACAAAAAAAGTAAAAAAAAAAGCTCATGGTGACCTTTTTGCATGTCGACCTTGTTCTTGTGAACCTAATGACTGTGTCGACCCATTTCAGGTGTCGACCTAGTCACTGTCGACCAATAGTGGGCGACCTAATGACCCACACCCTTCAGCAGAGGGGTAAGGAGTGTGGTCTGGCACAGAGAATTGTCACAATTACTCTCCAATTATAGTCTCAGTTTATTTAAGAGAACAATCTCTGCGTCAGTATTCAGTTCAGTAAATAATTGAGAACATTCTTCACACTATCACATTAAATACAAGTAAATACATTTAGCAATAAGTTACAAATGAAGTCAGAGAAGGGTTTTATTATGCTGGAACACTGCAACCTGAAGCTGGAACTGAGAACCACTAACTGAGGCTCATAGTCGTGCACAGCACATTTTATTAGGGGGTGCACCATCGGAGGGGTGTGTCTATCACCACCTTTTGGGCGTGTCTAGAACCATCTATTGACGGTCAACACAATATAAAATATCCACCGTTGTACCAATCCTAATAAAGCAGATACATTGTCAGATGTTGTGGTGTGCACCAAACAAACACCCCTGATGGCACTCACTGCAATTACACTGCTCCTCCTCAGCCTGGTCTGGCTCCCCCTCTCTTTCCCCTGCAAGCTGCAGCAGCTTACTTACAAGTCAGTCACTCACTGACACTGACAGTCGCAGACTAGTACAGCTGCTGCTGGAAAAATTAGTGGCGTGTCAATGTTGCTGCTGACCGCCTGCCAGTATTGAATTTGTCTTCCCAAGAGGAACGCTGGCTGCATGCTGATCCTCATCAGTGGCTGGCTCTGGCATAACATAGAAGGAGAGAGGTGGGCATGTGGTGGGTGTGACGGGTGGGCGTGCGAGCAGCATGACGTAATAACATCACATCACGCTGTTTTTGTACATGGAGGTGGAGCCGGGAGTTTGCAAGCCAGTGGCAATGGCACCCTTGATTAACCCAGGCGTCCAGTCAGTAATGCAGTCCGGACAGGGTGCAGTGCAGAGGGGACAGTAATCAGCATGCTCGGCGATCGCTGCATCAGGCATGTGAGATCGGGGTGCCAGACATTACGGGGTGCCTGTGCGCACCAGGCACCCCCCTCTGGGCACACCTATGCTGAGGCTACTAATACCGCTTTCAGATCACTGATGCCGGGTCGCACCCAGGAATTGGAAACGTGTCCTTCCCCCGGTGTGACCCGGCACTGGACTCTGAGAACTGGCTTCCCGACCCGGCATATTGGGTTGCCATCGGGGGCGGGGACCACAGTGGCTGCACACTGCACCTGACCCGGTAATAGCTTGGGAATAACCCTTCTTTATTCCCAGGTTAAATTACCGGGTCAGGTGACCCGGGAATTTGGGACTGACCCCTTCACACCAGATATAACATGTGCAGAAAGAGTTAGGCTGGCCATACTCTAGGACTATATCATGTACGAATGTACGATTTCAACGCATCGTTCGATGAATCGTGTGCACAATGGGGGTAATTTGCAGCAGGATTTTTGTTAGCAGTTGGGCAAAACCATGTGCACTGCAGGGGAGGCAGATGTAACATGTGCAGAGAGAGATAGATTTGGGTGGGGTGAGTTAAATCTGCAATCTAAATTGCAGTGTAAAAGTAAAGCAGCCAGTATTTACCCTGCACAGAAACAAAATAACCCACCCAAATCTAACTCTCTCTGCAAATGTTATATCTGCCCCGCCTGCAGTGCACATGGTTTTACCCAACTGCTAAAAAATTTCCTGCTGCGATCAACTTGGAATTACCCCCATTGTGCATGTTTTGGTCCGATTACGATGCAATGCGCGGTCCCGCGGGTCGAATATTGCATTTTCTGATCATATCATGCAGCCCATATTATCCGTCGTAATCGTATGCACATTGGGGGTAATTCCAAGTTGATCGCAGCAGGATTTTTGTTAGCAGTTGGGCAAAACCATGTGCACTGCAGGGGAGGCAGATGTAACATTTGCAGAGAGAGATAGATTTGGGTGTGGTGTGTTCAATCTAAAATCTAATTTGCAGTGTAAAAATAAAGCAGCCAGTATATACCCTGCACAGAAACAAAATAACCCACCCAAATCTAACTCTTTCTGCACATGTTATATCTGCCCCCCCTGCAGTGCACATGGTTTTGCCCAACTGCTAACAAAAATCCTGCTGCGATCAACTTGGAATTACCCCCATTGTACCATGTTTTATGCACATACGATGCATCATTCCATGGAAGATTTGATCAGCGCCATTTTGAGTGGCATTTTTTTCAAGGTGATAATGTGCTTTTCTTCTTTGGGTTTCCTAGGGTTCCAAAGGGAGAACATCGGGGTTGTAGGTGGTGGATGAGAGTCCGGGCACCAAACAGTTAAGCTTTCAGGCTTCCCAGAATGCTTGTCTCCTCTCCCCTATAACCCCGCCTCCATGCTCAGGCAGGTCAGTTTTTTTTTGTTGGTGCCAGCAGGAAAGCTGGTTGCACGTTTACAGGGGGCAGCCCTATGCTTTAAAATGTAAAAGTTTTTTTTTTCTCTGAGCTTGTCAACGCTGTAAGTCTGTCAGACTTCAGAACTACAGCTCCATAAACCCCCGCTGGCACCGAAATTCCCGCACGGCCAATGCCAAGATGAGTACTTGCGGCAGGGGCCACACACCACGTCTGTGGGGACACAAGGACTGCGTTCCTGGCATATGGGGGCACGTAAGAGGGTCCCATCTTAAAAGGACCCACATTTAAATCTTGGTACGCTGCGTGTCCCGGGAGACGGACCACGGCACTGGCTCCGTTCAGTGATTCCACTAGACCAGCAGGGCATATAAGGCACAGGTTTTAGTGTAAACACTAAATTTATAAAGGCTTTTAGTAGCTGGTGTGGAAGACCAGCAAGGGGAGGCGGTGCTTAACCTGTATCCGCTCCCCCAGCTTTGGGTGTCAGTCCACTGCAGATTTCCCATCCTTCAGCTGTAAACAACACTCCCCTTTCCAGCCATCTTTAGCATGCAGCAATCAAGGTCTCCGGGAACGCTGGGCTCAGTCTCCCTGTAAAAACGCCTCTAAGGAGCCAGGTTTTTACAAACACTTATATCCTACCTGCTTTCAAAAACAAGCTGAGTAGTTGATTCAAGTGCTCTCTGCAGTTATATTATTGTGTATTCCTCTGCATTGTATGCTGACTTGTGCTAGTTTTGCTGTCTGATTTATATTTTTTCTGCTATATACAGTATATATATATATATATATATATATTGCTATCACTTTTCTATATACCCTGTGAGACAGGTGCTTTCAGGGTTATTCTGAGCAACAGTGAAATTTCTGACTTTTATCATATACTGCACTTGGTTATTAGAGATGAGCGCCGGAAATTTTTCGGGTTTTGTGTTTTGGTTTTGGGTTCGGTTCCGCGGCCGTGTTTTGGGTTCGACCGCGTTTTGGCAAAACCTCACCGAATTTTTTTTGTCGGATTCGGGTGTGTTTTGGATTCGGGTGTTTTTTTCCAAAAAACCTAAAAAACAGCTTAAATCATAGAATTTGGCGGTCATTTTGATCCCAAAGTATTATTAACCTCAAAAACCATAATTTCCACTCATTTTCAGTCTATTCTGAATACCTCACACCTCACAATATTATTTTTAGTCCTAAAATTTGCACCGAGGTCGCTGTGTGAGTAAGATAAGCGACCCTAGTGGCCGACACAAACACCGGGCCCATCTAGGAGTGGCACTGCAGTGTCACGCAGGATGGCCCTTCCAAAAAACCCTCCCCAAACAGCACATGACGCAAAGAAAAAAAGAGGCGCAATGAGGTAGCTGTGTGAGTAAGATTAGCGACCCTAGTGGCCGACACAAACACCGGGCCCATCTAGGAGTGGCACTGCAGTGTCACGCAGGATGTCCCTTCCAAAAAACCCTCCCCAAACAGCACATGACGCAAAGAAAAAAAGAGGCGCAATGAGGTAGCTGTGTGAGTAAGATAAGCGACCCTAGTGGCCGACACAAACACCGGGCCCATCTAGGAGTGTCACTGCAGTGTCACGCAGGATGTCCCTTCCAAAAAACCCTCCCCAAACAGCACATGACGCAAAGAAAAAAAGAGGCGCAATGAGGTAGCTGTGTGAGTAAGATAAGCGACCCTAGTGGCCGATACAAACACCGGGCCCATCTAGGAGTGGCACTGCAGTGTCACGCAGGATGTCCCTTCCAAAAAACCCTCCCCAAACAGCACATGACGCAAAGAAAAAGAAAAGAAAAAAGAGGTGCAAGATGGAATTGTCCTTGGGCCCTCCCACCCACCCTTATGTTGTATAAACAAAACAGGACATGCACACTTTAACCAACCCATCATTTCAGTGACAGGGTCTGCCACACGACTGTGACTGATATGACGGGTTGGTTTGGACCCCCCCCAAAAAAGAAGCAATTAATCTCTCCTTGCACAAACTGGCTCTACAGAGGCAAGATGTCCACCTCATCATCACCCTCCGATATATCACCGTGTACATCCCCCTCCTCACAGATTATCAATTCGTCCCCACTGGAATCCACCATCTCAGCTCCCTGTGTACTTTGTGGAGGCAATTGCTGCTGGTCAATGTCTCCGCGGAGGAATTGATTATAATTCATTTTAATGAACATCATCTTCTCCACATTTTCTGGATGTAACCTCGTACGCCGATTGCTGACAAGGTGAGCGGCGGCACTAAACACTCTTTCGGAGTACACACTTGTGGGAGGGCAACTTAGGTAGAATAAAGCCAGTTTGTGCAAGGGCCTCCAAATTGCCTCTTTTTCCTGCCAGTATAAGTACGGACTGTGTGACGTGCCTACTTGGATGCGGTCACTCATATAATCCTCCACCATTCTATCAATGTTGAGAGAATCATATGCAGTGACAGTAGACGACATGTCCGTAATCGTTGTCAGGTCCTTCAGTCCGGACCAGATGTCAGCATCAGCAGTCGCTCCAGACTGCCCTGCATCACCGCCAGCGGGTGGGCTCGGAATTCTGAGCCTTTTCCTCGCACCCCCAGTTGCGGGAGAATGTGAAGGAGGAGATGTTGACAGGTCGCGTTCCGCTTGACTTGACAATTTTCTCACCAGCAGGTCTTTCAACCCCAGCAGACTTGTGTCTGCCGGAAAGAGAGATCCAAGGTAGGCTTTAAATCTAGGATCGAGCACGGTGGCCAAAATGTAGTGCTCTGATTTCAACAGATTGACCACCCGTGAATCCTTGTTAAGCGAATTAAGGGCTCCATCCACAAGTCCCACATGCCTAGCGGAATCGCTCCGTGTTAGCTCCTCCTTCAATGTCTCCAGCTTCTTCTGCAAAAGCCTGATGAGGGGAATGACCTGACTCAGGCTGGCAGTGTCTGAACTGACTTCACGTGTGGCAAGTTCAAAGGGCAGCAGAACCTTGCACAACGTTGAAATCATTCTCCACTGCGCTTGAGACAGGTGCATTCCACCTACTATATCGTGCTCAATTGTATAGGCTTGAATGGCCTTTTGCTGCTCCTCCAACCTCTGAAGCATATAGAGGGTTGAATTCCACCTCGTTACCACTTCTTGCTTCAGATGATGGCAGGGCAGGTTCAGTAGTTTTTGGTGGTGCTCCAGTCTTCTGTACGTGGTGCCTGTACGACGAAAGTGTCCCGCAATTCTTCTGCCCACCGACAGCATCTCTTGCACGCCCCTGTCGTTTTTTTAAAAATTCTGCACCACCAAATTCAAGGTATGTGCAAAACATGGGACGTGCTGGAATTTGCCCATATTTAATGCACACACAATATTGCTGGCGTTGTCCGATGCCACAAATCCACAGGAGAGTCCAATTGGGGTAAGCCATTCCGCGATGATCTTCCTCAGTTGCCGTAAGAGGTTTTCAGCTGTGTGCGTATTCTGGAAAGCGGTGATACAAAGCGTAGCCTGCCTAGGAAAGAGTTGGCGTTTGCGAGATGCTGCTACTGGTGCCGCCGCTGCTGTTCTTGCGGCGGGAGTCCATACATCTACCCAGTGGGCTGTCACAGTCATATAGTCCTGACCCTGCCCTGCTCCACTTGTCCACATGTCCGTGGTTAAGTGGACATTGGGTACAACTGCATTTTTTAGGACACTGGTGAGTCTTTTTCTGACGTCCGTGTACATTCTCGGTATCGCCTGCCTAGAGAAGTGGAACCTAGATGGTATTTGGTAACGGGGGCACACTGCCTCAATAAATTGTCTATTTCCCTGTGAACTAACGGCGGATACCGGACGCACGTCTAACACCAACATAGTTGTCAAGGCCTCAGTTATCCGCTTTGCAGCAGGATGACTGCTGTGATATTTCATCTTCCTCGCAAAGGACTGTTGAACAGTCAGTTGCTTACTGGAAGTAGTACAAGTGGGCTTACGACTTCCCCTCTGGGATGACCATCGACTCCCAGCAGCAACAACAGCAGCGCCAGCAGCAGTAGGCGTTACACGCAAGGATGCATCGGAGGAATCCCAGGCAGGAGAGGACTCGTCAGAATTGCCAGTGACATTGCCTGCAGGACTATTGGCATTCCTGGGGAAGGAGGAAATTGACACTGAGGGAGTTGGTGGGGTGGTTTGCGTGAGCTTGGTTACAAGAGGAAGGGATTTACTGGTCAGTGGACTGCTTCCGCTGTCACCCAAAGTTTTTGAACTTGTCACTGACTTATTATGAATGCGCTGCAGGTGACGTATAAGGGAGGATGTTCCGAGGTGGTTAACGTCCTTACCCCTACTTATTACAGCTTGACAAAGGGAACACACGGCTTGACACCTGTTGTCCGCATTTCTGGTGAAATACTTCCACACCGAAGAGCTGATTTTTTTGGTATTTTCACCAGGCATGTCAACGGCCATATTCCTACCACGGACAACAGGTGTCTCCCCGGGTGCCTGACTTAAACAAACCACCTCACCATCAGAATCCTCCTGGTCAATTTCCTCCCCAGCGCCAGCAACACCCATATCCTCCTCATCCTGGTGTACTTCAACACTGACATCTTCAATCTGACTATCAGGAACTGGACTGCGGGTGCTCCTTCCATCACTTGCAGGGGGCGTGCAAATGGTGGAAGGCGCATGCTCTTCACGTCCAGTGTTGGGAAGGTCAGGCATCGCAACCGACACAATTGGAGTCGGACTCTCCTTGTGGATTTGGGATTTCGAAGAACGCACAGTTCTTTGCGGTGCTACTGCTTTTGCCAGCTTTAGTCTTTTCATTTTTCTAGCGAGAGGCTGAGTGCTTCCATCCTCATGTGAAGCTGAACCACTAGCCATGAACATAGGCCAGGGCCTCAGCCGTTCCTTGCCACTCCGTGTGGTAAATGGCATATTGGCAAGTTTACGCTTCTCCTCCGACAATTTTATTTTAGGTTTTGGAGTCCTTTTTTTACTGATATTTGGTGTTTTGGATTTGACATGCTCTGTACTATGACATTGGGCATCGGCCTTGGCAGACGACGTTGCTGGCATTTCATCGTCTCGGCCATGACTAGTGGCAGCAGCTTCAGCACGAGGTGGAAGTGGATCTTGATCTTTCCCTAATTTTGGAACCTCAACATTTTTGTTCTCCATATTTTAATAGGCACAACTAAAAGGCACCTCAGGTAAACAATGGAGATGGATGGATTGGATACTAGTATACAATTATGGACGGGCTGCCGAGTGCCGACACAGAGGTAGCCACAGCCGTGAACTACCGCACTGTACTGTGTCTGCTGCTAATATATAGACTGGTTGATAAAGAGATAGTATACTCGTAACTAGTATGTATGTATAAAGAAAGAAAAAAAAACCACGGTTAGGTGGTATATACAATTATGGACGGGCTGCCGAGTGCCGACACAGAGGTAGCCACAGCCGTGAACTACCGCACTGTACTGTGTCTGCTGCTAATATAGACTGGTTGATAAAGAGATAGTATACTCGTAACTAGTATGTATGTATAAAGAAAGAAAAAAAAAACCACGGTTAGGTGGTATATACAATTATGGACGGGCTGCCGAGTGCCGACACAGAGGTAGCCACAGCCGTGAACTACCGCACTGTACTGTGTCTGCTGCTAATATAGACTGGTTGATAAAGAGATAGTATACTCGTAACTAGTATGACTATAAAGAAAGAAAAAAAAACCACGGTTAGGTGGTATATACAATTATGGACGGGCTGCCGAGTGCCGACACAGAGGTAGCCACAGCCGTGAACTACCGCACTGTACTGTGTCTGCTGCTAATATATAGACTGGTTGATAAAGAGATAGTATACTCGTAACTAGTATGTATGTATAAAGAAAGAAAAAAAAACCACGGTTAGGTGGTATATACAATTATGGACGGGCTGCCGAGTGCCGACACAGAGGTAGCCACAGCCGTGAACTACCGCACTGTACTGTGTCTGCTGCTAATATAGACTGGTTGATAAAGAGATAGTATACTCGTAACTAGTATGACTATAAAGAAAGAAAAAAAAAACACGGTTAGGTGGTATATACAATTATGGACGGGCTGCCGAGTGCCGACACAGAGGTAGCCACAGCCGTGAACTACCGCACTGTACTGTGTCTGCTGCTAATATAGACTGGTTGATAAAGAGATAGTATACTCGTAACTAGTATGTATGTATAAAGAAAGAAAAAAAAACCACGGTTAGGTGGTATATACAATTATGGACGGGCTGCCGAGTGCCGACACAGAGGTAGCCACAGCCGTGAACTACCGCACTGTACTGTGTCTGCTGCTAATATATAGACTGGTTGATAAAGAGATAGTATACTCGTAACTAGTATGTATGTATAAAGAAAGAAAAAAAAACCACGGTTAGGTGGTATATACAATTATGGACGGGCTGCCGAGTGCCGACACAGAGGTAGCCACAGCCGTGAACTACCGCACTGTACTGTGTCTGCTGCTAATATATAGACTGGTTGATAAAGAGATAGTATACTCGTAACTAGTATGTATGTATAAAGAAAGAAAAAAAAACCACGGTTAGGTGGTATATACAATTATGGACGGGCTGCCGAGTGCCGACACAGAGGTAGCCACAGCCGTGAACTACCGCACTGTACTGTGTCTGCTGCTAATATAGACTGGTTGATAAAGAGATAGTATACTCGTAACTAGTATGTATGTATAAAGAAAGAAAAAAAAAACACGGTTAGGTGGTATATACAATTATGGACGGGCTGCCGAGTGCCGACACAGAGGTAGCCACAGCCGTGAACTACCGCACTGTACTGTGTCTGCTGCTAATATAGACTGGTTGATAAAGAGATAGTATACTCGTAACTAGTATGACTATAAAGAAAGAAAAAAAAACCACGGTTAGGTGGTATATACAATTATGGACGGGCTGCCGAGTGCCGACACAGAGGTAGCCACAGCCGTGAACTACCGCACTGTACTGTGTCTGCTGCTAATATAGACTGGTTGATAAAGAGATAGTATACTACTAATATTATATATACTGGTGGTCAGGTCACTGGTCACTAGTCACACTGGCAGTGGCACTCCTGCAGCAAAAGTGTGCACTGTTTAATTTTAATATAATATTATGTACTCCTGGCTCCTGCTATAACCTATAACTGGCACTGCAGTGCTCCCCAGTCTCCCCCACAATTATAAGCTGTGTGAGCTGAGCACAGTCAGATATATATATACATTGATGCAGCACACTGGGCTGAGCAGTGCACACAGATATGGTATGTGACTGAGTCACTGTGTGTATCGTTTTTTTCAGGCAGAGAACGGATATATTAAATAAAACAAACAACTGCACTGTCTGGTGGTCACTGTGGTCGTCAGTCACTAAACTCTGCACTCTCTTCTACAGTATCACAGCCTCAGGTCAATCTCTCTCTCTCTCTCTCAACCCTAATCTAAATGGAGAGGACGCCAGCCACGTCCTCTCCCTATCAATCTCAATGCACGTGTGAAAATGGCGGCGACGCGCGGCTCCTTATATAGAATCCGAGTCTCGCGATAGAATCCGAGCCTCGCGAGAATCCGACAGCGTCATGATGACGTTCGGGCGCGCTCGGGTTAACCGAGCAAGGCGGGAAGATCCGAGTCGCTCGGACCCGTGAAAAAAAACATGAAGTTCGGGCGGGTTCGGATTCAGAGAAACCGAACCCGCTCATCTCTATTGGTTATACAGTTACTGTTGCCATAAAAGTGTTTGAGTGCGACACACAAATTTTGCAGTTATGTCTAACAAGGCAAAAGGTCGCAATCAGTCAGGAACCCCATTGTTGCTTTCAAAATGTGCTCTGCTAGGTTATCTGCACAGGATGTTGTACAAGATAGGCTATGTGTTAATTGTTATACACCTGCTAGTCAGTCAACAACTCCTGTACCTACACAGGAACCTCCCTGGGCTTCCTTCACACAATTACTGGGACCTTCTATTTCAAGGGCCATGTCTACATCCGTATCTGAACCGGCTGTCTTGGACGGCGTGGCTCCTGAATCATCCATTTTAAGAGCAAAAGGATTTTCACCCTCTGTAATTAAAGTGATGCTTAAGGCACGCCAGCCTGCTTCAGCACATATATATTATAGAGTATGGCATAACTATTTCACATGGGGCGCTTCTAAGTGCTACAATGCAACTATATTTAAACTATCAAGAATACTTGCTTCTCTTCAAAGAGGTTTGAATCTAGGATTACGCCTTGCTTCTTTGAAAGTACATATTTTTGCTTTATCAATATGGATTCAGCGAAAAATTGATACACTATTGGATATATGTACCTTTTTTCAAGGTGTCATATGTGTACAACCTCCATATGTTCCCCCGGTTGCTACAGGGGATCTCTTTGTTGGGGTGTAGTAGGGTATGGCGGCGGCCGGGCTCCCGGCGACCAGCATACCGACGCCGGAATCCCGAACGCCGGCATACCGACAGCTGGGCGAGCGCAAATGAGCCCCTTGCGGGCTTGCTACATGCGCCACGCTATCTATTCTCCCTCCAGGGGGGTCGTGGACCCCCAAGCGGGAGAAAAGATGTTGGTATGCCGGCGGTTGGGATTCCGGCGCCGGTATGCTGGTCGTTGGGAGCCCGAACGCCGGCAAACAGAAGACCAGCCCTTTGTAGTATTGGATGCACTTCAAGAGACCCCTTTTGACCCTTTATAATCAGTGGACATCAAATACTTGACGGCTAAGACATTATTTTTGTTAGGTATTGCCTCTGCCAGGAGGTTGTTGGACTTAGGAGCTCTCTCCTATCATCCACCTTTCCTGATTTTTCATCATGACAGGGCAGTTCTACGGACTAGGCCTGGTTACCTTCCTAAAGTGGTCTCCAGGTTCTACCTAAATCAAGAAATTGTAGTCCGGGCTTTTGTCTCACCAGATCTTTCAGCAAAAGAACAGTCTTTGAATGTAGTGCCTGCCTTACATATCTATGTAGACCGAACCAGTTCTATCAGAAGATCTGACTCTCTATTCATGCCTTATGGATTTCACAAGCAAGGCTGGCCAGCTAACAAACAGACGATGGACGGTTGGATTATAATGGTTGCTGCACAAGCATACAATCAAGTTGATTTGCCTGCCCTACGTCTATTTCTGCCCGTTCTACTAGATCTGTAGGACCCTCATGGGCGGTACGCCTTGGGGTGTCACCTGAGCAAATATGTAAGGCGGCTACGTGGTCTTCCATTCACACGTTTCAAAAATTCTACTCATTTGATACCTTTACATCCCAGGATGCTTCATTTGGATGCAGGATTCTGTTATCCTCTCAGGCACATCCCCTCCCTTAAAAATACTGCTTTAGGACATCCCTGATGTTCTCCCTGTGGAACCCTATGAAACCCGAAGAAGAAAATGAGAGTTATGGTAGACTTACCTTTGTTTACTCTCTTTCTTTGAGGTTCATAAGGTCCACAGGGCGCCCACCCTGATGTACCTGGCCTCTCTGGGTTTTTGTGGCATTAGTCATAGGTTCCTTTCTCCTGTCTGCGAGAATGTGTTCTTATGTGTACCATATCTTTTTTTCTCTCCTATCTGCTTCCTGCTTTGGGCTTGTTAACAAAACTGACCTGCCTGAGCATGGAGGCTGGGTTATAGGGGAGAGTGGCATGAAAGCTTAACTGTTTGGTGCCCGGACTATCATCCACCACCTACAACCCTGATGTTCTCCCTGTGGACACTATGAACCTTGACGAAAGCGAGTTAACAAAGATAAATCTACCATAACTCTTGTTCTAGTGAGTCATTCGATCGCTCGATACATTGAATGCTTCATCGTATGCACATTGTGTGTCTAAAAAAAAACAAATCATGTGTCCAGAGCTCCCAGGGTAATTGAAGGGAAATCATGACAGGAATCACATCGGATGCCAGGGCCGAAACTAGGATTTTCGTCACCCGGGGCAAGGCATGAATTTCGCGCCCCCCCGCCCGCTTCTGTCAAATGGCCTTCCAGCAGCGTGTTCTATTATGTGTCCCCTGTGTGTCCCCATACGTTACATTAAATCATTACACTACATGCCCCATACGCTGCACTGCATCTCTACACATTGTACTACACCACAAAACATGCCCCTATACACTGCACTAAACTAAATACCCTATATGCTACACTTCTCTCACACACACACACACACACACACACACACACACACACACACACACACACACACACACACACACACAACTGCAGCTGTGAGGAAAGCAATTAGGAGTGGACCCAGTGGAGTTCAGAAACTTGGGCCCAAAAATGTAGTGCATCAGATGGCGAGGCACAGGGGTTTCAGAGCAGTCAGCAGATCACACAAGTGACTGCCTCAAAATGGTGCCTCAGTTCTCACACTATAAGGCAGTCCAGTAACACATACACTAACAGCGAAAACTGGGGGCAGCCACTGGGGCTGGAGACTCACCACCAAAGCAGGAGGCAGAGAGGACTGCGGGCTGTGCCTCATGGAACTCTGATCAGACAAGCCGTGCACACAGCGGGAGATAGAGCCGCAGGAAGATCCGGACAGAAGACCCGACATCAGGAGGGCTTCATACAGCAGCACGTGAGAGGAAAGTCTGTGGTGGGCAGCAGGAGGGAACTCCTCTCATTCATTCTCTTCACTGCGCTTCCCGCTGTCCCTCCACAGCTGCCTCCTATACCCGGAAGTCCCGCTGCAGTCAGATGAGGGAGGGGAGGCGTGAGGGGAGGAGAGGCGGAACATCTGAAGGGCAGACTCGGAAACGCTGCCTGCACCCATGATCAATGTCTACGGCATCGCTGCTGCAGCGGTAGGTCGGTGACAATCAGGGTGGATGCGCATTGCGCGCCCCCTCAACAACGGCGCCCGGGTCACATACCCCTTAGCCCCCCCCCCCCTAGTTACGGCCCTGCGGATGCTGTATATACTAGTATATGGCCAGCTTTAGATTTGGGTGGGGTGTTTTCAAGCTGAAATCTAAATTGCAATGTAAAAATAAAGCAGCCAGTATTTACCCTGCACAGAAACAAAATAACCCACCCAAATTTAACTCTCGCTACAAATGTTATATCTGCCACACCTGCAGTGCACATGGGCCCTCATTCTGACCTGATCGCACTTAGCAACTTTTTGCTGCCCGTGCGATCAGGTAGACGCCGCCTACGGGAGAGTGGATTTTTGCAAGGCTGCTATCACTTTTGCAGCCGAGCTATGTAAAAATATTTTGGGCAGTTTGTGAGTAGCTCTGGACTTACTTACCAACTGCGATGACTTGAGCCTGTCCAGTCCCGGAATTGACGTCAGACACCCGCCCTGCAAATGCCTGGACACACCTGCGTTGGACTCACCACTCCCCGAAAACGGTCAGTGGACGCCCGGATCCGCATCCTGCCTGTCAATCTTCTTGCGGACGCCGCTGCAACCGCTTGCTTCATAGGAAGCATCGCTGCCCGCAGCACATGCGCAGTTTCGACCCGACCGCACGGGTGCGAAAAAGTGCAGCGTGCAATCAGGTCGGAATGACCCCCATGGTTTTGCCCATTAGAGAAAGATTTTACCTTTGCGATCCATGGTGGTGCACTTTTGAGAATAACGCTTTCCTTTGTTTCCAGTGGGAAACTAACAAGACTATGTGAATGCTATTAAGCAAGCTTTTACAAGTTGTTGCCTGGGGTAGATACATTGGGAAGGAATATTTTTTGCAATTCTACTATATGTAGTTACAACTCTTTCCTCATCGTTTTTGTTGAAAAAAAAATTCAATAATCTCTAGCTGGTTTATTACTGATTAACAACTCCCTGAGGGTGTAGAAGTGTCTTTTGCTCTGCTGAATATAACTAAGGCTGGGTGCATGACGTGTGTACTCAGCGACGGGGTACTGTGATGTAACTATACATTGCGTTTCCGTACCCACTTCACAATGCAGTGGACAATGGCGTGATGTATTGTTATTTGTTACCCACCACATTTAAAATGCATATCATTGTTCCCTGCGTCATCTCATTGGGCGTGCAGCATGCCAGATAAGACAACCCAGGAACCGACCCGTGGGAGCACGCAATTTGCCGTACTGACTAATTGTATAATATATAATTCAAGACTGGGTTAGAAAGAATAATGGCCCTCATTCCGAGTTGTTCGCTCTGAGATTTTCATCGCATCGCAGTGAGAATTCTCTTAGTGCGCATGCGCAATGTTCGCACTGCGACTGCGCCAAGTAACTTTACTATGAAGAAAGTAAGTTTACTCACGGCTTTTTCATCGCTCCGACGTTCGCATTGTGATTGACAGGAAATGGGTGTTACTGGGCGGATGCACGGCGTTTTAGGGGCGTGTGGCTGAAAACGCTACCGTTTCCGGGAAAAACGCAGGAGTGGCCGGGGAAACGGTGGGTGTGCCTGGGCGAACGCTGGGTGTGTTTATGACGTCAGCCAGGAACGAAAAGCACTGAACTGATCGCACAGGCAGAGTAAGTCTGAAGCTACTCAAAAACTGCTAACTCGTTTGTGATAGCAATATTGCGAATACATCGGTCGCACATTTAAGAAGCTAAGATTCACTCCCAGTAGGCGGCGGCTTAGCGTGTGTAACTCTGCTACATTCGCCTTGCGAGCGAACAACTCGGAATGAGGGCCAATATGCTGCTAGGTTAGCTCTGTTCTAAGCTTACTGTTACTGTCACTTTCCTCCTCCTATATGCTGCATCTCACACTGCCCCTTACTGTAACTGTCACTTTCCTCCTCCTATATGCTGCAGCTCACACTGCTCCTCACTGTAACTGTCACTTTCATCCTCCTATATGCTGCAGCTCACGCTGCCCCTTACTGTAACTGTCACTTTCCTCCTCCTATATGCTGCAGCTCACACTACTCCTCACTGTAACTGTCACTTTCCTCCTATATGCTGCAGCTCACACTGCTCCTTACTGTAACTGTCACTTTCCTCCTCCTATATGCTGCATCTCACACTGCCCCTTACTGTAACTGTCACTTTCATCCTCCTATATGCTGCAGCTCACGCTGCCCCTTACTGTAACTGTCACTTCCTCCTCCTATATGCTGCAGCTCACACTGCTCATTACTGTAACTGCCACTTCCTCCTCCTATATGCTGCAGCTCACACTACTCCTCACTGTAACTGTCACTTTCCTCCTCCTATATGCTGCAGCTCACACTGCTCCTTACTGTAACTGTCACTTTCCTCCTCCTATATGCTGCATCTCACACTGCCCCTTACTGTAACTGTCACTTTCATCCTCCTATATGCTGCAGCTCACGCTGCCCCTTACTGTAACTGTCACTTCCTCCTCCTATATGCTGCAGCTCACACTGCTCATTACTGTAACTGCCACTTCCTCCTCCTATATGCTGCAGCTCACACTGCTCCTTACTGTAACTGTCACTTTCCTCCTATATGCTGCATCTCACACTGCCCCTTACTGTAACTGTCACTTTCATCCTCCTATATGCTGCAGCTCACGCTGCCCCTTACTGTAACTGTCACTTTCATCCTCCTATATGCTGCAGCTCACGCTGCCCCTTACTGTAACTGTCACTTCCTCCTCCTATATGCTGCAGCTCACACTGCTCATTACTGTAACTGCCACTTCCTCCTCCTATATGCTGCAGCTCACACTGCTCCTTACTGTAACTGCCACTTTCCTCCTCCTATATGCTGCATCTCACACTGCCCCTTACTGTAACTGTCACTTTCATCCTCCTATATGCTGCAGCTCACGCTGCCCCTTACTGTAACTGTCACTTCCTCCTCCTATATGCTGCAGCTCACACTGCTCATTACTGTAACTGCCACTTCCTCCTCCTATATGCTGCAGCTCACACTGCTCCTTACTGTAACTGCCACTTTCCTCCTCCTATATGCTGCATCTCACACTGCCCCTTACTGTAACTGTCACTTTCATCCTCCTATATGCTGCAGCTCACGCTGCCCCTCACTGTAACTGTCACTTCACTCCTCCTATATGCTGCAGCTCACACTGCCCCTTACTGTATCTGTCACTTCCTCCTCCTATATGCTGCAGCTCACACTGCTCATTACTGTAACTGCCACTTCCTCCTCCTATATGCTGCATCTCACACTACTCCTCACTGTAACTGTCACTTTCCTCCTCCTATATGCTGCAGCTCACACTGCCCCTTACTGTAACTGTCACTTACTCCTATATGCTGCAGCTCACACTGCCCCTTACTGTAACTGCCACTTCCTCCTCCTATATGCTGCATCTCACACTGCTCATTACTGTAACTGCCACTTCCTCCTCCTATATGCTGCATCTCACACTACTCCTCACTGTAACTGTCACTTTCCTCCTCCTATATGCTGCAGCTCACACTGCCCCTTACTGGAACTGTCACTTCCTCCTCCTATATGCTGCAGCTCACACTGCTCCTTACTGTAACTGCCACTTCCTCCTCCTATATGCTGAATCTCACACTGCTCCTAACTGTAACTGTCATTTCCTCCTCCTATATGCTGCATCTCACACTACTCCTCACTGTAACTGTCACTTTCCTCCTCCTATATGCTGCATCTCACAATGCTCCTTACTGTAACTGCCACTTCCTCCTCCTGTATGCTGCATCTCACACTGCTCATTACTGTAACTGCCACTTCCTCCTCCTATTTGCTGCATCTCACACTACTCCTCACTGTAACTGTTACTTTCCTCCTCCTATATGCTGCAGCTCACACTGCCCCTTACTGTAACTGTCACTTCCTCCTCCTATTTGCTGCAGCTCACACTGCTCCTCACTGTAACTGCCACTTCCTCCTCCTATATGCTGCATCTCACACTGCTCCTTACTGTAACTGTCACTTCCTCCTCCTATATGCTGCATCTCACACTCCTCCTCACTGTAACTGTCACTTTCATCCTCCTATATGCTGCAGCTCACATTGCCCCTTACTGTTACTGTCACTTTCCTCCTCCTATATGCTGCAGCTCACACTGCTCCTCACTGTAACTGTCACTTTCCTCCTCCTATATGCTGCAGCTCACACTACTCCTCACTGTAACTGTCACTTTCCTCCTCCTATATGCTCCAGTTCACACTGCTGCTTTCTGTTACTGTCACTTTCCTCCTCCTATATGCTGCATCTCACACTGCTCCTCACTGTAACTGTCACTTCACTCCTCCTATATGCTGCAGCTCACACTGCCCCTTACTGTAACTGTCACTTCCTCCTCCTTTATGCTGCAGCTCACAATGCTCCTTACTGTAACTGCCACTTTCCTCCTCCTATATGCTGCATCTCACACTGCCCCTTACTGTAACTGTCACTTTCCTCCTCCTATATGCTGCATCTCACACTGCCCCTTACTGTAACTGTCTCTTCCTCCTCCTATATGCTGCAGCTCACGCTGCTCATTACTGTAACTGTCACTTCCTCCTCCTATATGCTGCATCTCACACTACTCCTCACTGTAACTGTTACTTTCCTCCTCCTATATGCTGCAGCTCACACTGCCCCTTACTGGAACTGTCACTTCCTCCTCCTATATGCTGCAGATCACACTGCTCCTTACTGTAACTGCCACTTCCTCCTATATGCTGCATCTCACACTGCTCCTAACTGTAACTGTCATTTCCTCCTCCTATATGCTGCATCTCACACTACTCCTCACTGTAACTGTCACTTTCCTCCTCCTATATGCTGCAGCTCACAATGCTCCTTACTGTAACTGCCATTTTGCTCCTCCTGTATGCTGCATCTCACACTGCTCATTACTGTAACTGCCACTTCCTCCTCCTATATGCTGCATCTCACACTACTCCTCACTGTAACTGTTACTTTCCTCCTCCTATATGCTGCATCTCACACTGCTCCTTACTGTAACTGTCACTTCCTCCTCCTATATGCTGCATCTCACACTCCTCCTCACTGTAACTGTCACTTTCCTCCTCCTATATGCTGCAGCTCACATTGCCCCTTACTGTTACTGTCACTTTCCTCCTCCTATATGCTGCAGCTCACACTGCTCCTCACTGTAACTGTCACTTTCCTCCTCGTATATGCTGCAGCTCACACTACTCCTCACTGTAACTGTCACTTTCCTCCTCCTATATGCTCCAGTTCACACTGCTGCTTTCTGTTACTGTCACTTTCCTCCTCCTATATGCTGCATCTCACACTGCTCCTCACTGTAACTGTCACTTTCCTCCTCCTATATGCTGCATCTCACACTGCTCCTTACTGTAACTGTCACTTCACTCCTCCTATATGCTGCAGCTCACACTGCCCCATACTGTAACTGTCACTTCCTCCTCCTTTATGCTGCAGCTCACAATGCTCCTTACTGTAACTGCCACTTTCCTCCTCCTATATGCTGCATCTCACACTGCCCCTTACTGTAACTGTCACTTTCCTCCTCCTATATGCTGCATCTCACACTGCCCCTTACTGTAACTGTCACTTTCATCCTCCTATATGCTGCAGCTCACGCTGCTCATTACTGTAACTGTCACTTCCTCCTCCTATATGCTGCAGCTCACACTGCTCATTACTGTAACTGCCACTTCCTCCTCCTATATGCTGCATCTCACACTGCTCCTCACTGTAACTGTTACTTTCCTCCTCCTATATGCTGCAGCTCACATTGCCCCTTACTGTAACTGTCACTTTCTCCTCCTATATGCTGCAGCTCACACTGCCCCTTACTGTAACTGCCACTTCCTCCTCCTATATGCTGCATCTCACACTGCTCATTACTGTAACTGCCACTTCCTCCTCCTATATGCTGCATCTCACACTACTCCTCATTGTAACTGTCACTTTCCTCCTCCTATATGCTGCAGCTCACACTGCCCCTTACTGGAACTGTCACTTCCTCCTCCTATATGCTGCAGCTCACACTGCTCCTTACTGTAACTGCCACTTCCTCCTATATGCTGCATCTCACACTGCTCCTAACTGTAACTGTCATTTCCTCCTCCTATATGCTGCATCTCACACTACTCCTCACTGTAACTGTCACTTTCCTCCTATATGCTGCAGCTCACAATGCTCCTTACTGTTACTGTCACTTTCCTCCTCCTATATGCTGCATCTCACACTGCTCCTCACTGTTACTGTCACTTTCCTCCTCCTATATGCTGCAGCTCACACTGCTGCTTACTGTTACTGTCACTTTCCTCCTCCTATATGCTGCATCTCACACTGCTCCTCACTGTAACTGTCACTTTCCTCCTCCTATATGCTGCATCTCACACTGCTCCTCACTGTAACTGTCACTTCACTCCTCCTATATGCTGCAGCTCACACTGCCCCTTACTGTGACTGTCACTTCCTCCTCCTATATGCTGCATCTCACACTGCCCCTTACTGTAACTGTCACTTTCCTCCTCCTATATGCTGCATCTCACACTACTCCTCACTGTAACTGTCACTTTCCTCCTCCTCTATGCTGCATCTCACACTACTCCTCACTGTAACTGTCACTTTCCTCCTATATCCTGCAGCTCACACTGCTTCTTACTGTTACTGTCGCTTTCCTCCTCCTATATGCTGCAGCTCACACTGCTCCTTACTGTAACTGTCACTTTCCTCCTCCTATATGCTGCATCTCACACTGCCCCTTACTGTAACTGTCACTTTCATCCTCCTATATGCTGCAGCTCACGCTGCCCCTTACTGTAACTGTCACTTTCCTCCTCCTATATGCTGCATCTCACACTACTCCTAACTGTAACTGTCACTTTCCTCCTCCTATATGCTGCATCTCACACTGCTCCTCACTGTAACTGTCACTTCACTCCTCCTATATGCTGCAGCTCACACTGCCCCTTACTGTAACTGTCACTTCCTCCTCCTATATGCTGCAGCTCACACTGCTCATTACTGTAACTGCCACTTCATCCTCCTATATGCTGCATCTCACACTACTCCTCACTGTAACTGTCACTTTCCTCCTCCTATATGCTGCAGCTCACACTGCCCCTTACTGGAACTGTCACTTCCTCCTCCTATATGCTGCAGCTCACACTGCTCCTTACTGTAACTGCCACTTCCTCCTCCTATATGCTGCATCTCACACTGCTCCTAACTGTAACTGTCATTTCCTCCTCCTATATGCTGCATCTCACACTAGTCCTCTCTGTAACTGTCACTTTTCTCCTCCTATATGCTGCAGCTCACAATGCTTCTTACTGTAACTGCCACTTCCTCCTCCTGTATGCTGCATCTCACACTGCTCATTACTGTAACTGCCACTTCCACCTCCTATATGCTGCATCTCACACTACTGCTCACTGTAACTGTTACTTTCCTCCTCCTATATGCTGCAGCTCACACTGCCCCTTACTGGAACTGTCACTTCCTCCTCCTATATGCTGCAGATCACACTGCTCCTTACTGTAACTGCCACTTCCTCCTATATGCTGCATCTCACACTGCTCCTAACTGTAACTGTCATTTCCTCCTCCTATATGCTGCAGCTCACGCTGCTCATTACTGTAACTGTCACTTCCTCCTCCTATATGCTGCAGCTCACACTGCTCATTACTGTAACTGCCACTTCCTCCTCCTATATGCTGCATCTCACACTGCTCCTCACTGTAACTGTTACTTTCCTCCTCCTATATGCTGCAGCTCACATTGCCCCTTACTGTAACTGTCACTTTCTCCTCCTATATGCTGCAGCTCACACTGCCCCTTACTGTAACTGCCACTTCCTCCTCCTATATGCTGCATCTCACACTGCTCATTACTGTAACTGCCACTTCCTCCTCCTATATGCTGCATCTCACACTACTCCTCACTGTAACTGTCACTTTCCTCCTCCTATATGCTGCAGCTCACACTGCTCCTTACTGTAACTGCCACTTCCTCCTCCTATATGCTGCATCTCACACTGCTCCTTACTGTAACTGTCACTTCCTCCTCCTATATGCTGCATCTCACACTCCTCCTCACTGTAACTGTCACTTTCCTCCTCCAATATGCTGCAGCTCACATTGCCCCTTACTGTTACTGTCACTTTCCTCCTCCTATATGCTGCATCTCACACTGCTCCTCACTGTAACTGTCACTTTCCTCCTCCTATATGCTGCAGCTCACACTACTCCTCACTGTAACTGTCACTTTCCTCCTCCTATATGATCCAGTTCACACTGCTGCTTACTGTTACTGTCACTTTCCTCCTCCTATATGCTGCATCTCACACTGCTCCTCACTGTAACTGTCACTTTCCTCCTCCTATATGCTGCATCTCACACTGCTCCTCACTGTAACTGTCACTTCACTCCTCCTATATGCTGCAGCTCACACTGCCCCTTACTGTAACTGTCACTTCCTCCTCCTATATGCTGCAGCTCACAATGCTCCTTACTGTAACTGCCACTTTCCTCCTCCTATATGCTGCATCTCACACTGCTCCTCACTGTAACTGTCACTTTCCTCCTCCTATATGCTGCAGCTCACACTACTCCTCACTGTAACTGTCACTTTCCTCCTCCTATATGCTGCAGCTCACACTGCCCCTTACTGGAACTGTCACTTCGTCCTCCTATATGCTGCAGCTCACACTGCTCCGTACTGTAACTGCCACTTCCTCCTCCTATATGCTGCATCTCACACTGCTCCTTACTGTAACTGTCACTTCCTCCTCCTATATGCTGCATCTCACACTACTCCTCACTGTAACTGTCACTTTCCTCCTCCTATATGCTGCATCTCACACTGCCCTTTACTGTAACTGTCACTTTCCTCCTCCTATATGCTGCAACTCACACTGCTCCTTACTGTAACTGCCACTTTCCTCCTCCTACATGCTGCATCTCACACTGCTCCTCACTGTAACTGTCACTTTCCTCCTCCTATATGCTGCAGCTCACACTGCCCCTTACTGTAACTGTCGCTTTCCTCCTCCTTTATGCTGCATCTCACACTGCTACTTACTGTAACTGTCACTTTCCTCCTCCTATACGCTGCAGTTCACACTGCTGCTTACTGTAACTGTCACTTTTTTTCTCCTTTATGCTGCAACTCACACTGCTCCTCACTGTAACTGTCACTTTCCTCCTATATGCTGCAGCTCACACTGCTCCTCACTGTAACTGTCGCTTTCCTCCTCCTATATGCTGCTGCTGACACTGCTCCTTACTGTAACTTTAACTTTCCTCCTCCTATATGCTGCAGCTGACACTGCTCCTCACTGTAACTGTCACTTTCCTCCTATATGCTGCAGCTCACACTGCTCCTCACTGTAACTGTCGCTTTCCTCCTCCTATATGCTGCTGCTGACACTGCTCCTTACTGTAACTGTCACTTTCCTCCTCCTATATGCTGCAGCTCACACTGCTCCTCACTATAACTGTTGCTTTCCTGCTCCTATATGCTGCTGCTGACACTGCTCCTTACTGTAACTTTAACTTTCCTCCTCCTATATGCTGCAGCTCACACTGCTCCTCATTGTAACTGTCGCTTTCCTCCTCCTATATGCTGCTGCTGAAACTGTTCCTTACTGTAACTGTCACTTTCCTCCTCCTATATGCTGCATCTCACGCTGCCCCTTACTGTAACTGTCACTTTCATCCTCCTATATGCTGCAGCTCACACTGCCCCTTACTGTAACTGTCACTTTCCTCCTCCTATATGCTGCATCTCACACTACTCCTTACTGTAACTGTCACTTTCCTCCTCCTATATGATGCAGCTCACACTGCCCCTTACTGTAACTGTCACTTTCCTTCTCCTATATGTTGCAGCTCACACTGCTCCTCACTGTAACTGTCACTTTCCTCCTCCTATATGCTGCTGCTGAAACTGCTCCTTACTGTAACTGTCACTTTCCTCCTATATTCTGCATCTCACACTGCTCCTCACTGTAACTGTCGCTTTCCTCCTCCTATATGCTGCAGCTCACACTGCTCCTTACTGTAACTGTCACTTTCCTTCTCCTATATGCTGCAGCTCACACTGCTCCTCACTGTAACTGTCGCTTTCCTCCTCCTATATGCTGCAGCTCACTCTGCTCCTTACTGTAACTGTCACTTTCCTCCTCCTATATGATGCAGCTCACACTGCTCCTTACTGTAACTGTCACTTTCCTTCTCCTATATGTTGCAGCTCACACTGCTCCTCACTGTAACTGTCGCTTTCCTCCTCCTATATGCTGCAGCTCACTCTGCTCCTTACTGTAACTGTCACTATCCTCCTCCTATATGATGCAGCTCACACTGCTCCTTACTGTAACTGTCACTTTCCTCCTCCTATATGTTGCAGCTCACACTGCTCCTCACTGTAACTGTCACTTTCCTCCTCCTATATGCTGCTGCCGACACTGCTCCTCACTGTAACTGTCACTTTCCTCCTCCTATATGCTGCAGCTCACACTGCTCCTCACTTTAACTGTTGCTTTCCTCCTCCTACATGCTGCTGCTGACACTGCTCCTCACTGTAACTGTCACTTTCCTACTCCTATATGCTGCAGCTCACACTGCTCCTCACTGTAACTGTCGCTTTCCTCCTCCTATATGCTGCTGCTGACACTGCTCCTCACTGTAACTGTCACTTTCCTCCTCCTATATGCTGCATCTCACACTGCTCCTCACTGTAACTGTCACTTTCCTCCTATATGCTGCAGCTCACACTGCTCCTTACTGTAACTGTCACTTTCCTTCTTCTATATGCTGCAGCTCACACTGCTCCTCACTGTAACTGTCGCTTTCCTCCTCCTATATGCTGCAGCTCACACTGCTCCTCACTGTAACTGTCGCTTTCCTCCGCCTATATGATGCAGCTCACACTGCTCCTTACTGTAACTGTCACTTTCCTTCTCCTATATGATGCAGCTCACACTGCTCCTCACTGTAACTGTCACTTTCCTCCTCCTATATGCTGCTGCTAAAACAGCTCCTTACTGTAACTGTCACTTTCCTCCTCCTATATTCTGCATCTGACACTGCTCCTCACTGTAACTGTTGCTTTCCTCGACCTATATGCTGCAGCTCACACTGCTCCTTACTGTAACTATCACTTTCCTCCTCCTATATGATGCAGCTCACACTGCTCCTTACTGTAACTGTCACTTTCCTTCTCCTATATGTTGCAGCTCACACTGCTCCTCAATGTAACTGTCGCTTTCCTCCTCCTATATGCTGCAGGTCACACTGCTCCTCACTGTAACTGTCACTTTCCTCCTCCTATATGATGCAGCTCAGACTGCTCCTTACTGTAACTGTCACTTTCCTCCTCCTATATGTTGCAGCTCACACTGCTCCTCACAGTAACTGTCACTTTCCTCCACCTATATGCTGCTGCTGACACTGCCCCTTACTGTAACTGTCCTTTTCCTCCTCCTATATGCTGCAGCTCACACTGCTCCTCACTGTAACTGTCGCTTTCCTCCTCCTATATGCTGCTGCTGACACTGCTCCTCACTGTAACTGTCACTTTCCTCCTCCTATATGCTGCAGCTCACACTGCTCCTCACTGTAACTGTCGCTTTCCTCCTCCTATATGCTGCTGCTGACACTGCTCCTCACTGTAACTGTCACTTTCCTCCTCCTATATGCTGCAGCTCACACTGCTCCTCACTGTAACTGTCGCTTTCCTCCTCCTATATGCTGCTGCTGACACTGCTCCTCACTGTAACTGTCACTTTCATCCTATATGCTGCATCTCACACTGCTCCTCACTGTAACTGTCACTTTCCTCCTATATGCTGCAGCTCACACTGCTCCTTACTGTAACTGTCACTTTCCTCCTATATGCTGCAGCTCACACTGCTCCTCACTGTAACTGTCGCTTTCCTCCTCCTATATGCTGCAGCTAACACTGCTCCTCACTGTAACTGTCGCTTTCCTCCTCCTATATGATGCAGCTCACACTGCTCCTTACTGTAAATGTCACTTTCCTTCTCCTATATGATGCAGCTCACACTGCTCCTCACTGTAACTGTCGCTTTCCTCCTCCTATATGATGCAGCTCACACTGCTCCTTACTGTAAATGTCGCTTTCCTCCTCCTATATGCTGCAGCTCACACTGCTCCTTATTGTAAATGTCACTTTCCTCCTCCTATATGCTGCAGCTCACTCTGCTCCTTACTGTAGCTGTCACTTTCCTCCTCCTATATGATGCAGCTCACACTGCTCCTTACTGTAACTGTCACTTTCCTTCTCCTATATGTTGCATCTCACACTGCTCCTCACTGTAACTGTCGCTTTCATCCTCCTATATGCTGCAGCTCACACTGCTCCTCACTGTAACTGTCACTTTACTCTTGCTATATGATGCAGCTCACACTGCTCCTTACTGTAACTGTTACTTTCCTCCTCCTATATGTTGCAGCTCACACTGCTCCTCACTGTAACTGTCACTTTCCTCCTCCTATATGCTGCTGCTGACACTGCTCCTCACTGTAACTGTCACTTTCCTCCTCCTCCTATATGCTGCAGCTCACACTGCTCCTCACTGTAACTGTCGCTTTCCTCCTCCTATATGCTGCTGCTGATACTGCTCCTCACTGTAACTGTCACTTTCCTCCTCCTATATGCTGCAGCTCACACTGCTCCTCACTGTAACTGTCGCTTTCCTCCTCCTATATGCTGCTGCTGACACTGCTCCTCACTGTAACTGTCACTTTCCTCCTCCTATATGCTGCAGCTCACACTGCTCCTCACTGTAACTGTCACTTTCCTCCTCCTATATGCTGCAGCTCACACTGCTCCTCACTGTAACTGTCGCTTTCCTCTTCCTGTATGCTGCTGCTGACACTGCTCCTCACTGTAACTGTCACTTTCCTCCTCCTATATGCTGCAGCTCACACTGCTCCTCACTGTAACTGTCGCTTTCCTTCTCCTATATGCTGCAGCTCACACTGCTCCTCACTGTAGCTGTCGCTTTCCTCCTCCTATATGCTGCTGCTGACACTGCTCCTCACTGTAACTGTCACTTTCCTCCATCTATATGCTGCAGCTCACACTGCTCCTCACTGTAACTGTCGCTTTCCTCCTCCTATATGCTGCATCTCACACTGCTCCTTACTGTAACTGTCACTTTCCTCCTATATGCTGCAGCTCACACTGCTCCTTACTGTAACTGTCACTTTCCTCCTATATGCTGCAGCTCACACTGCTCCTCACTGTAACTGTCGCTTTCCTCCTCCTATATGCTGCAGCTCACACTGCTCCTCACTGTAACTGTCGCTTTCCTCCTCCTATATGATGCAGCTCACACTGCTCCTTACTGTAAATGTCACTTTCCTTCTCCTATATGATGCAGCTCACACTGCTCCTCACTGTAACTGTCACTTTCCTCCTCCTATATGCTGCTGCTGAAACTGCTCCTTACTGTAACTGTCACTTTCCTCCTCCTATATTCTGCATCTCACACTGCCCCTTACTGTAACTGTCACTTTCCTCCTATATGCTGCAGCTCACACTGCTCCTCACTGTAATTGTCGCTTTCCTCCTCCTATATGCTGCAGCTCACACTGCTCCTCACTGTAACTGTCGCTTTCCTCCTCCTATATGATGCAGCTCACACTGCTCCTCACTGTAACTGTCACTTTCCTCCTCCTATATGCTGCTGCTGAAACTGCTCCTTACTGTAACTGTCACTTTCCTCCTCCTATATTCTGCATCTCACACTGCTCCTCACTGTAACTGTCGCTTTCCTCCTCCTATATGCTGCAGCTCACTCTGCTCCTTACTGTAACTGTCACTTTCCTCCTCCTATATGATGCAGCTCACACTGCTCCTTACTGTAACTGTCACTTTCCTTCTCCTATATGTTGCATCTCACACTGCTCCTCACTGTAACTGTCGCTTTCCTCCTCCTATATGCTGCAGCTCACACTGCTCCTTACTGTAACTGTCACTTTCCTCCTCCTATATGCTGCAGCTCACACTACTCCTCACTGTAACTGTCACTTTCCTCCTCCTATATGCTGCAGCTCACACTGCTCCTTACTGTAACTGTCACTTTCCTCCTCCTATATGCTGCAGCTCACACTGCTCCGTACTGTAACTGTCACTTTCCTCCTCCTTTATGTTGCAGCTCACACTGCTCCTCACTGTAACCGTCACTTTCCTCCTATATGCTGCAGCTCACACTGCTCCTTACTGTAACTGTCACTTTCCTCCTCCTATATGCTGCTGCTGCTGACACTGCTCCTCACTGTAACTGTCACTTTCCTCCTCCTATATGCTGCAGCTCACACTGCTCCTCACTGTAACTGTCGCTTTCCTCCTCCTATTTGCTGCTGCGGACACTGCTCCTCACTGTAACTGTCACTTTCCTCCTCCTATATGCTGCAGCTCACACTGCTCCTCACTGTAACTGTCACTTTCCTCCTCCTATATGCTGCAGCTCACACTACTCCTCACTGTAACTGTCACTTTCCTCCCATATGCTGCAGCTCACACTGCTCCTCACTGTAACTGTCACTTTCCTCCTCCTATATGCTGCAGCTCACACTGCTCCTTACTGTAACTGTCACTTTCCTCCTCCTATATGCTGCAGCTCACACTGCTCCTCACTGTAACTGTCACTTTCCTCCTCCTATATGCTGCAGCTCACACTGCTCCTCACTGTAACTGTCACTTTCCTCCTCCCATATGCTGCAGCTCACACAGCTCCTCACCGTTAAGGGGGGTACTCACGGAGCGAGAATCTAAGCAATCTGACTAGATTGCTTAGATTTTCAGCAAGAACTCTTTGTGTGTACCCCCCACAGCGATAGCGATGCGTGTCCCCTTGCATCGCTATCGCTGCTGCTAGATCGCGCTGTGCTGAGCAGGGGGAGAGATGTGTCCTGAGCGGTTCGTTCAGCACACATCTCTCCCCTGATCTGCCAGTGAGTACGGGCCTTAACTGTCACTTTCCTCCTCCTATATGCTGCAGCTCACACTGCTCCTCACTGTAACTGTCACTTTCCTCCTCCTATATGCTGCATCTCACTCTGCTCCTCACTGTAACTGTCACTTTCCTCCTCCTATATGCTGCAGCTCACACTGCTCCTCACTGTAACTGTCACTTTCCTCCTCCTATATGCTGCAGCTCACACTGCTCCTTACTGTATCTGTCACCATCTACAGATGCATTGTTTAGAGGGAAGGAGCACTATAAAAAGATTAAAGTTCACAGCAGGTCTTTTTATTATTTATTAACAGTTTCTTATTTAGCACAGCATATTCCGTTGAGCTTTACAATTAGAAAAACAGTAATAGAACAAAACTGGGTAAAAACAAACAGACAGACAGAGGTAGGAAGGCCCTGCTCGCAAGCTTACAATCTATAGGGAAATAGGCATTCATATACAAGGATAGATGCTACATATTGCATAATGGTCCACCAGATTGCTAGGTTCTTAATGGGTTGTATGATATGATCACCCAGCAATGTTGGCCAAGGGTAAGGAGGTGTGAGAGTAAAGAAAGACAAAATATGTGATGTTATGTGTACTGTACAGAGAGGATGTAATTAGATAGGGAAGCATTGAAGTTTATGTGGGTGGGTCTGGAATTTGATAGGCTTGTCTGAAGAGGTGAGTTTTCAGGGAACGTTTAAAGGTTTGGAGACTAGAGGCGAGTCTTATTGTGCATGGGAGGGCATTCCACAGAGTGGGTGAAGCCCGGATAAAGTCCTGTAATTTTGAGTGGGAACAAGTAATACGTGTGGATGAGAGACGCAGATCTTGTGCAGAGCGAAGAGGTCGGGTTGGGAGATATGTTGAGATGAGTGAAGTGATGTATGTCGGTGCAGTGTGGTTAATACCCTTGTATGTAAGTAAAAGTATTTTATATTTAATAAGGTAGAATACCGGTAACTAATGGAGGGACTGACAGAGCGGATTTGCAGACGATGAACATCTATCAAGGAAGATTAGCCTCGCAGCTGCATTCAAAATGAATTGTAGTGGTGAGAGCCTATGTTTGGGAAGACCGGTCAGGAGACTATTAAAATAATCAATGCGGGAGATAATGAGAGCATGGATCAGAGTTTTTGCTGTGTCTTGTGTAAGATATGGTCGTATTTTGGATATGTTTCTTAGATGTATGTAACATGATCTTGAGACAGATTGAATGTGGGGAACAAAGGACAGTTCAGAGTCAAGGATGACACCTAGGCAGCGAGCTTGTGGGTAGGGATGGTTGCTGAGTTAGCAACAGTGATAGAGATATCAGGTTGGGAACTACTATTGGCCGGTGGAAATATAATTAATTCTGTTTTGGAAATAGTAAGTTTGAGGTTGCGAGATGTCATCCAAGATGAAATGGCAGAAGGGCATTCAGTGACACGGTCCAATACAGATGGTGACAAATCAGGGGAGGATAGGTAGATTTGGGTATCATCTGCAATGTAAATTCAAAAGAGTTGATTAGTTTGCCAAGGTATGTGGTATAGAGAAAAGCAGAGGACCTCAGACTGAGCCCTGTGGTACTCCAACTGAGAAAGGTAGCAAAGAGGAGGTGGAATCAGAGAAACGAACACTGAAGGAGCGATTAGATAAGTAGGATGAGAACCAAGAAAGGGCTGTGTCCTGAAGTCCTAGGGATTTTAGTGCTTGTATGAGAAGAGAGTGGTCACAGTGTCAAAAGCAGCAGAGAGATCAAGAAGAATAAGTAGAGAGTAATGTCCTTTAGATTTAAAGTAGTGAGTAATGGCCCTTAGTGCTGTCTTTGTGGAGTGTTGGGCACGAAATCCTGACTGAAATAGGTCCAGTAAGCTGTATGAGTGTGTGAGGCGAGTGTAGGCAAGTTTCTCAAGTAGCTTGGAGAGACATGGGAGCTGAGAGATGGGACGGTAGTTTGAGAGAGCGTTAGGGTCAGAATTTTGTTTTTTCAGAATGGAAGTAATCACTGCATGCTTGAACAGTGAAGGAAAGATACCAGTAGACAGAGAGAGATTACAGATTTTAGTTAAGGTTGGGATGAACACAGCAGACAGAGCTTTACTAATTGTGAGGGTATAGAGTCAAGGGGAGAGGTAGTAGAGTAGGCAGATGAGAACTAGAGATGAGCGCCTGAAATTTTTCGGGTTTTGTGTTTTGGTTTTGGGTTCGGTTCCGCGGCCGTGTTTTGGGTTCGACCGCGTTTTGGCAAAACCTCACCGAATTTTTTTTGTCGGATTCGGGTGTGTTTTGGATTCGGGTGTTTTTTTAAAAAAACACTAAAAAACAGCTTAAATCATAGAATTTGGGGGTCGTTTTGATCCCATATTATTATTAACCTCAAAAACCATAATTTCCACTCATTTTCAGTCTATTCTGAATACCTCACACCTCACAATATTATTTTTAGTCCTAAAATTTGCACCAAGGTCGCTGGATGACTAAGCTAAGCGACACTAGTGGCCGACACAAACACCTGGCCCATCTAGGAGTGGCACTGCAGTGTCACGCAGGATGTCCCTTCCAAAAAACCCTCCCCAATCAGCACATGACGCAAAGAAAAAAAGAGGCGCAATGAGGTAGCTGACTGTGTGAGTAAGATAAGCGACCCTAGTGGCCGACACAAACACCGGGCCCATTTAGGAGTGGCACTGCAGTGTCGCACAGGATGTCCCTTCCAAAAAACCCTCCCCAATCAGCACATGACGCAAAGAAAAAAAGAGGCGCAATGAGGTAGCTGACTGTGTGAGTAAGATTAGCGACCCTAGTGGCCGACACAAACACCGGGCCCATTTAGGAGTGGCACTGCAGTGTCACGCAGGATGTCCCTTCCAAAAAACCCTCCCCAATCAGCACATGACGCAAAGAAAAAAAGAGGCGCAATGAGGTAGCTGACTGTGTGAGTAAGATTAGCGACCCTAGTGGCCGACACAAACACCGGGCCCATTTAGGAGTGGCACTGCAGTGTCACGCAGGATGTCCCTTCCAAAAAACCCTCCCCAAACAGCACATGACGCAAAGAAAAATAAAAGAAAAAAGAGGTGCAAGATGGAATTGTCCTTGGGCCCTCCCACCCACCCTTATGTTGTATAAACAAAACAGGACATGCACACTTTAACCAACCCATCATTTCAGTGACAGGGTCTGCCACACGACTGTGACTGATATGACGGGTTGGTTTGGACCCCCCCCAAAAAAGAAGCAATTAATCTCTCCTTGCACAAACTGGCTCTACAGAGGCAAGATGTCCACCTCATCATCACCCTCCGATATATCACCGTGTACATCCCCCTCCTCACAGATTATCAATTCGTCCCCACTGGAATCCACCATCTCAGCTCCCTGTGTACTTTGTGGAGGCAATTGCTGCTGGTCAATGTCTCCGCGGAGGAATTGATTATAATTCATTTTAATGAACATCATCTTCTCCACATTTTCTGGATGTAACCTCGTACGCCGATTGCTGACAAGGTGAGCGGCGGCACTAAACACTCTTTCGGAGTACACACTTGTGGGAGGGCAACTTAGGTAGAATAAAGCCAGTTTGTGCAATGGCCTCCAAATTGCCTCTTTTTCCTGCCAGTATAAGTATGGACTGTGTGACGTGCCTACTTGGATGCGGTCACTCATATAATCCTCCACCATTCTTTCAATGGTGAGAGAATCATATGCAGTGACAGTAGACGACATGTCCGTAATCGTTGTCAGGTCCTTCAGTCCGGACCAGATGTCAGCATCAGCAGTCGCTCCAGACTGCCCTGCATCACCGCCAGCGGGTGGGCTCGGAATTCTGAGCCTTTTCCTCGCACCCCCAGTTGCGGGAGAATGTGAAGGAGGAGATGTTGACAGGTCGCGTTCCGCTTGACTTGACAATTTTCTCACCAGCAGGCCTTTCAACCCCAGCAGACTTGTGTCTGCCGGAAAGAGAGATCCAAGGTAGGCTTTAAATCTAGGATCGAGCACGGTGGCCAAAATGTAGTGCTCTGATTTCAACAGATTGACCACCCGTGAATCCTTGTTAAGCGAATTAAGGGCTCCATCCACAAGTCCCACATGCCTAGCGGAATCGCTCCGTGTTAGCTCCTCCTTCAATGTCTCCAGCTTCTTCTGCAAAAGCCTGATGAGGGGAATGACCTGACTCAGGCTGGCAGTGTCTGAACTGACTTCACGTGTGGCAAGTTCAAAGGGCATCAGAACCTTGCACAACGTTGAAATCATTCTCCACTGCGCTTGAGACAGGTGCATTCCACCTCCTATATCGTGCTCAATTGTATAGGCTTGAATGGCCTTTTGCTGCTCCTCCAACCTCTGAAGCATATAGAGGGTTGAATTCCACCTCGTTACCACTTCTTGCTTCAGATGATGGCAGGGCAGGTTCAGTAGTTTTTGGTGGTGCTCCAGTCTTCTGTACGTGGTGCCTGTACGCCGAAAGTGTCCCGCAATTTTTCTGGCCACCGACAGCATCTCTTGCACGCCCCTGTCGTTTTTTAAATAATTCTGCACCACCAAATTCAAGGTATGTGCAAAACATGGGACGTGCTGGAATTTGCCCATATTTAATGCACACACAATATTGCTGGCGTTGTCCGATGCCACAAATCCACAGGAGAGTCCAATTGGGGTAAGCCATTCCGCGATGATCTTCCTCAGTTGCCGTAAGAGGTTTTCAGCTGTGTGCGTATTCTGGAAACCGGTGATACAAAGCGTAGCCTGCCTAGGAAAGAGTTGGCGTTTGCGAGATGCTGCTACTGGTGCCGCCGCTGCTGTTCTTGCGGCGGGAGTCCATACATCTACCCAGTGGGCTGTCACAGTCATATAGTCCTGACCCTGCCCTGCTCCACTTGTCCACATGTCCGTGGTTAAGTGGACATTGGGTACAGCTGCATTTTTTAGGACACTGGTGACTCTTTTTCTGAGGTCTGTGTAAATTTTCGGTATCGCCTGCCTAGAGAAATGGAACCTAGATGGTATTTGGTACCGGGGACACAGTACCTCCAACAAGTCTCTAGTTGGCTCTGCAGTAATGATGGATACCGGAACCACGGTTCTCACCACCCAGGATGCCAAGGCCTCAGTTATCCGCTTTGCAGTAGGATGACTGCTGTGATATTTCATCTTCCTCGCAAAGGACTGTTGGACAGTCAATTGCTTGGTGGAAGTAGTAAAAGTGGTCTTACGACTTCCCCTCTGGGATGACCATCGACTCCCAGCAGCAACAACAGCAGCGCCAGCAGCAGTAGGCGTTACACGCAAGGATGCATCGGAGGAATCCCAGGCAGGAGAGGACTCGTCAGAATTGCCAGTGACATTGCCTGCAGGACTATTGGCATTCCTGGGGAAGGAGGAAATTGACACTGAGGGAGTTGGTGGGGTGGTTTGCGTGAGCTTGGTTACAAGAGGAAGGGATTTACTGGTCAGTGGACTGCTTCCGCTGTCACCCAAAGTTTTTGAACTTGTCACTGACTTATTATGAATGCGCTGCAGGTGACGTATAAGGGAGGATGTTCCGAGGTGGTTAACGTCCTTACCCCTACTTATTACAGCTTGACAAAGGGAACACACGGCTTGACACCTGTTGTCCGCATTTCTGTTGAAATAGTTCCACACCGAAGAGCTGATTTTTTTGGTATTTTCACCAGGCATGTCAACGGCCATATTCCTCCCACGGACAACAGGTGTCTCCCCGGGTGCCTGACTTAAACAAACCACCTCACCATCAGAATCCTCCTGGTCAATTTCCTCCCCAGCGCCAGCAACACCCATATCCTCCTCATCCTGGTGTACTTCAACACTGACATCTTCAATCTGACTATCAGGAACTGGACTGCGGGTGCTCCTTCCAGCACTTGCAGGGGGCGTGCAAATGGTGGAAGGCGCATGCTCTTCACGTCCAGTGTTGGGAAGGTCAGGCATCGCAACCGACACAATTGGACTCTCCTTGTGGATTTGGGATTTCGAAGAATGCACAGTTCTTTGCGGTGCTACTGCTTTTGCCAGCTTGAGTCTTTTCATTTTTCTAGCGAGAGGCTGAGTGCCTCCATCCTCATGTGAAGCTGAACCACTAGCCATGAACATAGGCCAGGGCCTCAGCCGTTCCTTGCCACTCCGTGTGGTAAATGGCATATTGGCAAGTTTACGCTTCTCCTCCGACAATTTTATTTTAGGTTTTGGAGTCCTTTTTTTACTGATATTTGGTGTTTTGGATTTGACATGCTCTGTACTATGACATTGGGCATCGGCCTTGGCAGACGACGTTGCTGGCATTTCATCGTCTCGGCCATGACTAGTGGCAGCAGCTTCAGCACGAGGTGGAAGTGGATCTTGATCTTTCCCTAATTTTGGAACCTCAACATTTTTGTTCTCCATATTTTAATAGGCACAACTAAAAGGCACCTCAGGTAAACAATGGAGATGGATGGATACTAGTATACAATTATGGACGGACTGCCGAGTGCCGACACAGAGGTAGCTACAGCCGTGAACTACCGTACTGTGTCTGCTGCTAATATAGACTGGTTGATAAAGAGATGTCGTAGTATGTATGTATGAAGAAGAAAGAAAAAAAAACCACGGTTAGGTGGTATACAATTATGGACGGACTGCCGAGTGCCGACACAGAGGTAGCCACAGCCGTGAACTACCGTACTGTACTGTGTCTGCTGCTAATATAGACTGGTTGATAAAGAGATGTCGTAGTATGTATGTATGAAGAAGAAAGAAAAAAAAACCACGGGTAGGTGGTATACAATTATGGACGGACTGCCGAGTGCCGACACAGAGGTAGCCACAGCCGTGAACTACCGTACTGTACTGTGTCTGCTGCTAATATAGACTGGTTGATAAAGAGATGTAGTAGTATGTATGTATAAAGAAGAAAGAAAAAAAAACCACGGGTAGGTGGTATACAATTATGGACGGACTGCCGAGTGCCGACACAGAGGTAGCCACAGCCGTGAACTACCGTACTGTACTGTGTCTGCTGCTAATATAGACTGGTTGATAAAGAGATGTCGTAGTATGTATGTATGAAGAAGAAAGAAAAAAAAACCACGGTTAGTTGGTATACAATTATGGACGGACTGCCGAGTGCCGACACAGAGGTAGCCACAGCCATGAACTACCATACTGTACTGTGTCTGCTGCTAATATAGACTGGTTGATAAAGAGATGTCGTAGTATGTATGTATAAAGAAGAAAGAAAAAAAAACCACGGTTAGGTGGTATACAATTATGGACGGACTGCCGAGTGCCGACACAGAGGTACCCACAGCCGTGAACTACCGTACTGTACTGTGTCTGCTGCTAATATAGACTGGTTGATAAAGAGATGTCGTAGTATGTATGTATAAAGAAGAAAGAAAAAAAAACCACGGTTAGGTGGTATACAATTATGGACGGACTGCCGAGTGCCGACACAGAGGTAGCCACAGCCGTGAACTACCGTACTGTACTGTGTCTGCTGCTAATATAGACTGGTTGATAAAGAGATGTAGTAGTATGTATGTATAAAGAAGAAAGAAAAAAAAACCACGGGTAGGTGGTATACAATTATGGATGGACTGCCGAGTGCCGACACAGAGGTAGCTACAGCCGTGAACTACCGTACTGTGTCTGCTGCGACTGGATGATAAATAATGATATAAAATATATATATATATCACTACTGCAGCCGGACAGGTATATATATTATATAATGACGGACCTGCTGGACACTGTCTGTCAGCAGAATGAGTTTTTTATAGAATAAAAAAAAAACACCACACAAGTGAAGTCACACGACGAGTGTTTAACTTTTTCAGGCAATCACAATATAGTATACTACTAACTATACTGGTGGTCAGTGTGGTCAGGTCACTGGTCAGTCACACTGGCAGTGGCACTCCTGCAGCAAAAGTGTGCACTGTTTAATTTTAATATAATATGTACTCCTGGCTCCTGCTATAACCTATAACTGGCACTGCAGTGCTCCCCAGTCTCCCCCACAATTATAAGCTGTGTGAGCTGAGCACAGTCAGATATATAATATATACATAGATGATGCAGCACACTGGGCTGAGCAGTGCACACAGATATGGTATGTGACTGTCTTGTACTCCTGGCTCCTGCTATAACCTATAACTGGCACTGCAGTGCTCCCCAGTCTCCCCCACAATTATAAGCTGTGTGAGCTGAGCACAGTCAGATATATAATATATACATAGATGATGCAGGCATGCAGCACACTGGGCTGAGCAGTGCACACAGATATGGTATGTGACTGAGTCACTGTGTGTACCGTTTTTTTCAGGCAGAGAACGGATATATTAAATAAAACAACTGCACTGCTGGTGGTCACTGTGGTCAGTCACTAAACTCTGCACTCTCTTCTACAGTATCAGCCTCAGGTCAATCTCTCTCTCTCTCTCCTAATCTAAATGGAGAGGACGCCAGCCACGTCCTCTCCCTATCAATCTCAATGCACGTGTGAAAATGGCGGCGACGCGCGGCTCCTTATATAGAATCCGAGTCTCGCGAGAATCCGACAGCGTCATGATGACGTTCGGGCGCGCTCGGGTTAACCGAGCAAGGCGGGAAGATCCGAGTCGCTCGGACCCGTGAAAAAAAACATGAAGTTCGTGCGGGTTCGGATTCAGAGAAACCGAACCCGCTCATCTCTAATGAGAACTATCATCTTCATTTCTGGGTTCAAATGAAGAGAAGGTGTTAGAGGGTTCAGGAAGGGAATTGAGCAGGTCACTGGCTGTGGAAGAGCATACCATTTAATTTCGGATTTTATCAATCTTGTCCTTGAAATAGGAAGCAAGATCTTGAGCACTGATAGTGGCTGGTGGGATGGGTGAGGGAGGGACAAGAAGTTATTTAAATGTATTAAAAAGTAGCTTGGAGTTAGAGGCTTGAGCAGAGATGAGAGATTAGAAATATGTTTGTTTGGCAGTGTCCAGAGCACTACGATAAGAGTGGTACATGGTCTTATATGTGAGGAAGTCACATGAACTACGAGATTTACGCCACTGGCATTTTACTTTACGTGAGAGTTTTTGTAGGTGTCTTGTGTAATTAGAGTTCCATGGTTGACATCTAAGTCTACGTGGAGTGTGATGGGTAGCCGGAGCCACTTCATTGAGTGCTATTTCTAGAGTTTGGTTAAGGTATGATACAGCAGTCTCAGGAGAGGTGAATGTAGAAATCGGTGAGAGCAATGGTTGCAGTGAGGTCGGTAGTTGTTTAAAAACAACAGCGTTAATATTTCTGCGGGTTAGAGGAGGCTTGGAAGACTTCAGGGACATTGAGTTTGAAGTAATGGAGGAGAGCATGCCGGTGATAAGGTTATGATCTGAGAGAGGGAAAGTAGTATTAGTGAGTTCAGAAACAGAGCATAGTCTGGTGAATACAAGATCAAGGCAGTGGGGAGTCAATCCATTGGGAGAGGCCAAGAGAGGAGGTTAGAGAGAGTAGTATGGAGGCATGGGGAGATTGTGGACTGTCAATAGAGATATTGAAATCGCCCATAATGATGGTGGAGTTGTCAGAGGATAAAAAGTGAGGGAACCAAGCAGAAAAATCTTCCAGAAACTTTGTGGGTTGCCCAGGTGGGCAATAGATAGCTGCAATACGCAGAGAAAAAGGGGTGAAAATCCTAATAGAATGTACTTCAAATGATGTAACTGTGAGTGAAGGAACAGGTGGTAAAACTGTGTGTGTTTAGGATTTGGACAGTAATATTTGAACCCCACCTCCTTTATATCTTACCGGGCTTGGGTGTGTGTGTGATGTGGAGGCCGCAATGTGACAGTGCTGCAGGGGAGGCTGTGTCTGATTGTGTGAGCCATGTTTCTGTTATAGCTAGCATATTGAGGTTTTTTTTAAATGAAAAGGTCATGTCTTAATATGTGCGTGAAGTTGAATACACGTCTGTGGCATGTCTTTTATTGCTGAGTTATCATTAGTGTAATACGATAAAGGTAATCACTATTTACAGTTTATTCTTGTCATTCATTTGTCTGTCCATTTTCATGCTGTTTATACTGTACATTGTATAGCAATATATTCTCTCATCAGCAACGTTTTGCACTAACATTTAATTTCATGGCGTTCTTTTTATATTATTTTTTTAAAGGGTAAATGGAGTTTGGGAAATGGGGAGGGGGGGGGGTCTGTGTTTATTATAATTATTATTATTAATAATTATATAATTTATATAATAATTGTAGACTATTACGTATGCGTATTAGGTATCCATATCTTACCATTTTAAGCATGTCGGTGGCCGTTGGTTTGACCCAACTTCTGTACTTATTGTGAGCTTTAACGATTGCCTTTTTTTCTTCATTATTCAGTCCCTGTAAATACAAAATAAATATATTTAATTTCACTTTTTACATGGCCAAAAATATTCTATGCAAGTCCATAGTTGCTAACCCATGCTACTTGGCATGATGTAAGATAATATGTTATGCTGCCCGTCTTTTCAGAAACCATTACCCCAGTCCTGGGCGGGAGTAGATCCTCCGGTGACCAATGACAATGCATACAGCAGCAACGGATATTTTTGGAGATGAGGGCAGCACAGGATATATTTGTGGATAGCGGTGACCTGCGCACACAGAGTAACAACTTTTTTGGACGCAACTCTTTTTTTTTTTAGTGTGCATCTTTTCAGGATGTGCCTAGGACAGTTGCAGACAGAGGTCGCAGGTGGGAATACAGATGCAGCCAAAGTACAGTAAGGGTGTGTTCTGGATGTGTTGACATTAAAGGAAGAAGATGGTTCTGGAACCTCTTTTAGTAACTGTAGAAAAGGAAGCAGTCTTTGTGGTGCAAGTTCTAGCAATTGTATGTTTCATCAATGATGGATATATACGTAGCGTCCTGCATACGGCATGTAGAAGTCAGTGTAAATAGGGGCACTCACCAGTCTTCAGCTCACAGTTTTTATTGATCAGACCATCAGTAGTACAATAGTAGTATCAACGTTTTGGTCCCATATGGGACCTTTGTCAAGATATATATATATATATATATATATATATATAAACAAAATGGGGTCCCGTGGAGTGGGCCGCAAGCTTACATGCATTGTACAATTCATAAACCAAAACCCCATTGTTTATTTAGATGTATATTAAAGCATTAAGGTGAATGAAACTGCTTAGGAGAGTGCTGGGTTTTCTGTTTGGTATATTTGAGTTCGGTGGTCACAGCCCACCGCTCCCCAACCCCTGGGAATGGCGAGTGCAGTGGTTCCTCGTGTTTGTTTGTATAACAGGGTTAATTTTTAATTGGCCCATTTGTGACCATATATCTCTCTCATGCACCCCTAAGCTAATTTACCTTTAAACTGGATCAGCTGCTATGTAGGTGTGTTGGTGACTGTCTCTCTTTGAAAGCCAGTAGTCTGTTGGCAGGTGAGCTGTAAACCAGGTAAGCACACTTGTGTAGTTGTGTTATTTGTGTTGGTGACTGTCTTACCTTTTAAAAGCCATAAGTGTGGCAGGTAAGCTCTAAACCAGATAAGCACATTTTCCTCTATGAGACAGCAGTTGCCAGGTTTCTATAAAATCTATGTGAAAGTTTGTGATAGAGTAGGACTTACGGTGAAATGGGGTCCCGTGGAGTGGGCCGCAAGCTTACATGCATTGTACAAATCATAAACCAAAACCCCATTGTTTATTTAGATGTATATTAAAGCATTAAGGTGAATGAAACTGCTTAGGAGAGTGCTGGGTTTTCTGTCTGGTATATATATATATATATATATATATATCTGTCTCTCACTCTCTCTCTCTCTCTCTCTCTCTCTCTCTCTATATATATATATATATATATATATATATATATATATATACACACTAGTAATGTGCACCGGAAATTTTTCGGGTTTTGTTTTTGGTTTTGGGTTCGGTTCCGCGGCCGTGTTTTGGGTTCGAACGCGTTTTGGCAAAACCTCACCGAATTCTTTTTGTCGGATTCGGGTGTGTTTTGGATTCGGGTGTTTTTTTCAAAAAACCCTAAAAAACAGCTTAAATCATAGAATTTGGGGGTCATTTTGATCCCATAGTATTATTAACCTCAATAACCATAATTTCCACTCATTTTCAGTCTATTCTGAACACCTCACACCTCACAATATTATTTTTAGTCCTAAAATTTGCACCGAGGTAGCTGTGTGACTAAGCTAAGCGACCCAAGTGGCCGACACAAACAGCTGGCCCATCTAGGAGTGGCACTGCAGTGTCAGACAGGATGGCCCTTCAAAAAAATACTCCCCAAACAGCACATGACGCAAAGAAAAAAAGAGGCGCAATGAGGTAGCTGTGTGACTAAGATAAGCGACCCAAGTGGCCGACACAAACACCTGGCCCATCTAGGAGTGGCACTGCAGTGTCACGCAGGATGGCCCTTCAAAAAAATATTCCCCAAACAGCACATGACGCAAAGAAAAAAAGAGGCGCAATGAGGTAGCTGTGTGACTAAGATAAGCGACCCAAGTGGCCGACACAAACACCTGGCCCATCTAGGAGTGGCACTGCAGTGTCACGCAGGATGGCCCTTCAAAAAAATACTCCCCAAACAGCACATGACGCAAAGAAAAAAAGAGGCGCACCAAGGTCGCTGTGTGACTAAGTTAAGCGACACAAGTGGCCGACACAAACACCTGGCCCATCTAGGAGTGGCACTGCAGTGTCACGCAGGATGGCTCTTCAAAAAAATACTCCCCAAACAGCACATGACGCAAAGAAAAAAAGAGGCGCACCAAGGTCGCTGTGTGACTAAGTTAAGCGACACAAGTGGCCGACACAAACACCTGGCCCATCTAGGAGTGGCACTGCAGTGTCACGCAGGATGGCCCTTCAAAAAAATACTCCCCAAACAGCACATGACGCAAAGAAAAAAAGAGGCGCACCAAGGTCGCTGTGTGACTAAGATAAGTGACCCAAATGGCTGACACAAACACCTGGCCCATCTAGGAGTGGCACTGCAGTGTCACGCAGGATGGCCCTTCAAAAAAATACTCCCCAAACAGCACATGACGCAAAGAAAAATGAAAGAAAAAAGAGGTGCAAGATGGAATTGTTCTTGGGCCCTCCCACCCACCCTTATGTTGTAAAAACAGGACATGCACACTTTAACGAACCCATCATTTCAGCGACAGGGTCTGCCACACGACTGTGACTGAAATGACTGGTTGGTTTGGGCCCCACCAAAAAAGAAGCAATCAATCTCTCCTTGCACAAACTGGCTCTACGGAGGCAAGATGTCCACCTCATCATCATCGTCCGATTCATCACCCCTTTCACTGTGTACATCCCCCTCCTCACATATTATTAATTCGTCCCCACTGGAATCCACCATCCCAGGTCCCCGTGTACTTTCTGGAGGCAATTGCTGCTGGTGAATGTCTTCACGGAGGAATTGATTATAATTCATTTTAATGAACATCATCTTCTTCACATTTTCTGGAAGTAACCTCGTACGCCGATTGCTGACAAGGTGAGCGGCGGCACTAAACACTCTTTCGGAGTACACACTGGAGGGAGGGCAACTTAGGTAGAATAAAGCCAGTTTCTGCAAGGGCCTCCAAATTGCCTCTTTTTCCTGCCAGTATACGTACGGACTGTCTGACGTGCCTACTTGGATGCGGTCACTCATATAATCCTCCACCATTCTTTCAATGGTGACAGAATCATATGCAGTGACAGTAGACGACATGTCAGTAATCGTTGCCAGGTCCTTCAGTCCGGACCAGATATCAGCACTCGCTCCAGACTGCCCTGCATCACCGCCAGCGGGTGGGCTCGGAATTCGTAGCCTTTTCCTCGCACCCCCAGTTGCGGGAGAATGTGAAGGAGGAGCTGTTGACGGGTCGCGTTCCGCTTGACTTGACAATTTTCTCACCAGCAGGTCTTTGAACCTCTGCAGACTTGTGTCTGCCGGAAAGAGAGATACAACGTAGGTTTTAAATCTAGGATCGAGCACGGTGGCCAAAATGTAGTGCTCTGATTTCAACAGATTGACCACCCGTGAATCCTGGTTAAGCGAATGAAGGGCTCCATCCACAAGTCCCACATGCCTAGCGGAATCGCTCTGTTTTAGCTCCTCCTTCAATGCCTCCAGCTTCTTCTGCAAAAGCCTGATGAGGGGAATGACCTGACTCAGGCTGGCAGTGTCTGAACTGACTTCACGTGTGGCAAGTTCAAAAGGTTGCAGAACCTTGCACAACGTTGAAATCATTCTCCACTGCGCTTGAGACAGGTGCATTCCACCTCCTTTGCCTATATCGTGGGCAGATGTATAGGCTTGAATGGCCTTTTGCTGCTCCTCCATCCTCTGAAGCATATAGAGGGTTGAATTCCACCTCGTTACCACCTCTTGCTTCAGATGATGGCAGAGCAGGTTCAGGTGTTTTTGGTGGTGCTCCAGTCTTCTGTACGCGGTGCCTGTACGCCGAAAGTGGCCCGCAATTCTTCTGGCCACCGACAGCATCTCTTGCATGCCCCTGTCGTTTTTTAAATAATTCTGCACCACCAAATTCAAGGTATGTGCAAAACATGGGACGTGCTGGAATTTGCCCAGATGTAATGCACGCACAATATTGCTGGCGTTGTCCGATGCCACAAATCCCCAGGAGAGTCCAATTGGGGTAAGCCATTCTGCGATGATCTTCCTCAGTTGCCGTAAGAGGTTTTCAGCTGTGTGCGTATTCTGGAAAGCGGTGATACAAAGCGTAGCCTGCCTAGGAACGAGTTGGCGTTTGCGAGATGCTGCTACTGGTGCCGCTGCTGCTGTTCTTGCAGCGGGAGGCAATACATCTACCCAGTGGGCTGTCACAGTCATGTAGTCCTGAGTCTGCCCTGCTCCACTTGTCCACATGTCTGTGGTTAAGTGGACATTGGGTACAACTGCATTTTTTAGGACACTGGTGACTTTTTTTCTGAGGTCTGTGTACATTCTCGGTATCGCCTGCCTAGAGAAATGGAACCTAGATGGTATTTGGTACCGGGGACACAGTACCTCAATCAAGTCTATAGTTGCCTCTGAAGTAACGATGGATACCGGAACCACGTTTCTCATCGCCCAGGCTGCCAAGGCCTCAGTTATCCGCTTTGCAGCAGGATGACTGCTGTGATATTTCATCTTCCTCGCAAAGGACTGTTGGACAGTCAATTGCTTACTGGAAGTAGTACAAGTGGTCTTCCGACTTCCCCTCTGGGATGACGATCGACTCCCAGCAGCAACAACAGCAGCGCCAGCAGCAGTAGGCGTTACACTCAAGGATGCATCGGAGGAATCCCAGGCAGGAGAGGACTCGTCAGACTTGCATGTGACATGGCCTGCAGGACTATTGGCTTTCCTGTCTAAAGAGGAAATTGACACTGAGGGAGTTGGTGGTGTGGTTTGCAGGAGCTTGGTTACAGATTTAGTGGTCAGTGGACTGCTTCCGCTGTCACCCAAAGTTTTTGAACTTGTCACTGACTTATGATGAATGCGCTGCAGGTGACGTATAAGGGAGGATGTTCTGAGGTGGTTAACGTCCTTACCCCTACTTATTACAGCTTGACAAAGGCAACACACGGCTTGACACCTGTTGTCCGCATTTGTTATGAAATAATTCCACACCGAAGAGCTGATTTTTTTTGTATTTTGACCAGGCATGACAATGGCCATATTCCTCCCACGGACAACAGGTGTCTCCCCGGGTGCCTGACTTAAACAAACCACCTCACCATCAGAATCCTCCTTGTCAATTTCCTCCCCAGCGCCAGCAACACCCATATCCTCATCCTGGTGTACTTCAACACTGACATCTTCAATTTGACTATCAGGAACTTGACTGCGGGTGCTCCTTCCAGCACTTGCAGGGGGCGTGCAAATGGTGGAAGGCGCAAGCTCTTCCCGTCCAGTGTTGGGAAGGTCAGGCATCGCAACCGACACAATTGGACTCTCCTTGGGGATTTGTGATTTCGAAGAATGCACAGTTCTTTGCTGTGCTTTTGCCAGCTTAAGTCTTTTCATTTCTCTAGCGAGAGGCTGAGTGCTTCCATCCTCATGTGAAGCTGAACCACTAGCCATGAACATAGGCCAGGGCCTCAGCCGTTCCTTGCCACTCCGTGTCGTAAATGGCATATTGGCAAGTTTACGCTTCTCCTCAGACGCTTTTAATTTTGATTTTTGGGTCATTTTACTGATCTTTTGTGTTTTGGATTTTACATGCTCTGTACTATGACATTGGGCATCGGCCTTGGCAGATGACGTTGATGGCATTTCATCGTCTCGGCCATGACTAGTGGCAGCAGCTTCAGCACGAGGTGGAAGTGGATCTTGATCTTTCCCTATTTTTTTAACCTCCACATTTTTGTTCTCCATATTTTGCGCACAACTAAAAGCCACCACAGGTATACAATGTAGATGGATGGATAGTATACTATTATTACTTATGGACGACGAGTGATGACACAGAGGTAGGTACAGCCGTGGCCTACCGTACTGCTATATATATAATCTATACAGAATAATAATAACGGACCTGGTGGACACTGTCAGCAGACTGCTAAACTAGTATGAAGAAAAAAAAGCCACCACAGGTATACAATGTAGATGGATGGATAGTATACTATTATTACTTATGGACGACGAGTGACGACACAGAGGTAGGTACAGCCGTGGCCTACCGTACTGCTATATATATAATATATACAGAATAATAATAACGGACCTGGTGGACACTGTCAGTAGACTGCTAAATTAGTATGAAGAAAAAAAAGCCACCACAGGTATACAATGTAGATGGATGGATAGTATAGTATTATTACTTATGGACGACGAGTAACGACACAGAGGTAGGTACAGCCGTGGCCTACCGTACTGCTATATATATAATATATACAGAATAATAATAACGGACCTGGTGGACACTGTCAGCAGACTGCTAAACTAGTATGAAGAAAAAAAAGCCACCACAGGTATACAATGTAGATGGATGGATAGTGTAGTATTAATACATATGGACAACGAGTGACGACACAGAGGTAGGTACAGCCGTGGCCTACCGTACTGCTATATATATAATATATACAGAATAATAATAACGGACCTGGTGGACACTGTCAGCAGACTGCTAAACTAGTATGAAGAAAAAAAAGCCACCACAGGTATACAATGTAGATGGATGGATAGTATACTATTATTACTTATGGACGACGAGTGACGACACAGAGGTAGGTACAGCCGTGGCCTACCGTACTGCTATATATATAATATATACAGAATAATAATAACGGACCTGGTGGACACTGTCAGCAGACTGCTAAACTAGTATGAAGAAAAAAAAGCCACCACAGGTATACAATGTAGATGGATGGATAGTATACTATTATTACTTATGGACGACGAGTGACGACACAGAGGTAGGTACAGCCGTGGCCTACCCTACTGCTATATATATAATATATACAGAATAATAATAACGGACCTGGTGGACACTGTCAGCAGACTGCTAAACTAGTATGAAGAAAAAAAAGCCACCACAGGTATACAATGTAGATGGATGGATAGTATAGTATTATTACTTATGGACGACGAGTGACGACACAGAGGTAGGTACAGCCGTGGCCTACCGTACTGCTATATATATATAATATATACAGAATAATAATAACGGACCTGGTGGACACTGTCAGCAGACTGCTAAACTAGTATGAAGAATAAAAAGCCACCACAGGTATACAATGTAGATGGATGGATAGTATACTATTATTACTTATGGACGACGAGTGACGACACAGAGGTAGGTACAGCCGTGGCCTACCGTACTGCTATATATATAATATACTGTATAATAAATGGACCTGGTGGACACTGTCAGCAGACTGCTAAACTACTAGTATAAAGAAAAAAAGCCACCACAGGAGTGTTTTTCAGGCAGACAAACGTATACTGGACTGGTGGTCACTGTCAGCAAAACTGTGCACTGTACTCCTGCTATAACTGCTCCCCAGTCCCCACAATTAGGCAGTGTGAGCAGTGCATTCAGCACAGATATATCATGCAGCACACTGAGCACAGATATGGTATGGAGCGTTTTTTCAGGCAGAGAACGGATTAAACTGGTGGTCACACTCACTACTATCAGTAAAACCCTGCACTGTACTCCTAACAGCTGCTCCCCGTCCCCAATCCTCCCCACAATTATAACAATGTCACTCTTAGTCTTTTCCATTATGACTATAACGGAGAGGACGCCAGCCACGTCCTCTCCCTATCAATCTCAATGCACGTGTGAAAATGGCGGCGACGCGCGGCTGCTTATACAGAATCCGAATCTCGCGAGAATCTGACAGCGGAATGATGACGTTTGGGCGCGCTCGGTTTACCCGAGCCACACGGGAGAATCCGAGCACGGCTCGGACCTGTGTAAAAAGGCTGAAGTTCGGGGGGGTTCGGTTTCCGAGAAACCGAACCCGCTCATCACTAATACACACACATGGGGGTATATTTACTAAGGTCCCGATTTAATGCAAGTCTGTATTTTTCTTCTAAGTGTGATCATGGGAATTTACTAAACAGAAATCTTGGCAGTGTTGGGGCTATTCATATTGTTTTTTTCCAGCTGAGTTCACAAATACGAATGAATAGACCATCGGTCAAACACGGCTGTTATTTGATACAACTCGGTAATTTACTAAGGATTCATATTCTCAAACACTGCCAACAATAGCCAAACACTGCCAGGAAAGCATAGAATTCATAAAAAAAAAAAGGAGCTTTCAAATAGAACTGTTTTTTGCTGGCATGTGCAGATAGTCATGCACGGATCAGTGAGATCCGTGCACGCTTCTTTGTGGAAAGGGGTCTGAAATAGTTAAAAATAAAAATTGTGTGGGGTCCCCCCTCCTAAGCATAATCAGCCTTGGGCTCCTTCAGCCAGCCCTGTTTGTTTAAATACCGGGGAAAAATTGACTGGGGTCCACCGTATTTAGACAACCAGGCTCTTGGGCCGGCCCTGGTTCCAAATATATGAGGGACAAAAGACGTATGAGTCTCCCATATTTTTAAAACCAGCACCGGGCTCCACTAGCCGAGAAGATAATGCCACAGCCGGGGGACACTTTTATACTGGTCCCTGCGGCCATGGCATTACCCCCCCCCCCCAACTAGTCACTCCTGGCCGGGGTACCCTGGAGGAGTGGGGACCCCTTAAATCAAGGGGTCCCCCCCTCCAGGCACCTAAGGACCAGGGGTGAAGCCTGAGGCTGTCCCCACAAATCCCTGAGCGGAGGATGGGGGGCTGATAGCCTTTTTGTGTGTAAAAAAAAGAATATTGTCTTTTGTTGTAGAACTACAAGTCCCAGCATGTGGGGAAATAATGGGCCTGCTGGTACCTGTAGTTCTACAACAAAATAAATACCCAAATAAAAACAATACACACACACACCATGATAGTACAAATTTATTAAAACACACACACTCATACATACTTACCTACATCCCACGCCACCCAATCACGTCCACTTCTCTATGTAGAATCCAAATGTTTACCTGTAAATCCAAAATTCCAATATACTCACCTATTACAGTATACAGTGATGATCGGTTCTCTTTGTTCCAGAAGTAATCCACGGCTTTGTCTAAAATAAAAAAAACAAAAGTCCGATCCACACCACTAAAGGGGTTCCATGTGTAAACATGAAACCCCTTTCCCCGAATGCTGGGACCCACCGTGACTCCTGTCACTGGAGATCCCAGCAGCCAATCAGGGAGCACCACGTCATGGCACTCTCCCGATTGACAGGCTAGTAGCGCACAGCCAATCAGGAGTAGCGCACCGGCTAGAATGGGGGATCGCGCTCCTCCATTCTGGCCTATGATGGGAACTTTGCGGTCTGCGGTTAACCGCAAAGTTAATTGGGGTCAACCACAAGAGTATAAAATAAGAGATATAGAAAAATATATCAAGAGAAAAAGAAAATTAGTAAAAGAGAGAGAGAAAGTAAAGTAAAGAGAGAGAGAGAAAGAAAAAAAAATACTTTTTAAAAGGAAGAGAAAGACAGAATGGAAAATAATAAACAGAGAGGGTAATTCCAAGTTGATCGCAGCAGGATTTTTGTTAGCAATTGGGCAAAACCATGTGCACTGCAGGGGAGGCAGATATAACATCTGTGCAGAGAGAGTTAGATTTGGGTGGGGTGTGTTCAATCTGCAATCTAATTTGCAGTGTAAAAATAAAGCAGCCAATATTTACGCTGCACAGAAATAAAATAACCCACCCAAATCTAACTCTTTTTGCACATGTTATATCTGCCTCCCCTGCAGTGCACATGGTTTTGCCCAATTGCTAACAAAAATCCTGCTGCGATCAACTTGGAATTACCCCCAGAGTGATAGAAAAAGAGAGAAACCACATTCAAACTATTTTTCTTTTTTCTTAAAAAAATAATTTTATGAAAACCTAAAACCTTTTTTGGACTGTCATGTAAGTTTAAATTAAGAAGCACTTATAGATCAGCAGAGATTAGGAACCAACATATGAAGCTGCTTTCTCCGCCATTGCAGTCCAGATTTTAAGGATATCCATGCTTGAGCATAGGTGACTTCATTAGTACCTGAGTCAATTTGATTTATCCATCTGGACTCAAACATGGATATCCTTTAAACCTGGACTGTAATGGCAGAGATTGGGAAACCTTGCTTTATGTCGTTTTGGAAAAATTGAGATCACAGCCTAATGTATTGTTTAAATTGTAATAGATTATATGAATATTGGAAGAAAAAGTAGTGCAACCTCGGCCATAGCCAAATGGGATCATGTACATAAACGGGGTGGAAACCACCACAACCAAACAGGATCAGGTGGTACCACTCTGCCCTATTGGCATAGCACTGGCCCTTCCTGAGATGGAGACCAGGTCCTCCCTTGAGGTAGTGACAATCTCATCACTCTCACAGGGTAGTGGTCACCCAACCACTCTTGTGCCACAAATACTGTAGGCCACTGAGGAGCACTGCTTTCCACCTAGCTGCACCTTAAAAATATAAATTCTTACATAAATAGAAAAGACATACAAATCACAACAAGTTGGGTGGGCTGGTGGAAAGAGGATCCATTCTTTTTTCCACTGGAAAGAGGACGATGGATCCTCTTGCAGTCTAATTATATTCTCCTGGCCCAACACCTTAAACCTGATAGGGAAAAAATCATATTAGCCAGCCTAACTGGCGACCTAACTACTACCCTTAACTAGAGATGTGCGGCGGGCACATTTCGTGTTTTATGTTTTGGTTTTGGATCTGGATCCTCGCTCGTGTTTTGGATCTGGATTGGTTTTGCCAAAACCACCCTTTCGGGTTTTGGTTTTGGATCTGGATGATTTTTGAAAAAAACACACAAAAACAGCTAAACTCATAGAATTTGGGGGTAATTTTGATCCTACGTTATTATCAACCTCAATAACATTCATTTCCACTCATTTCCAATAAGCCCCAAATAGCACATGATGCAAAGAAGAAAAAGAGTACACTGAGGTTGCTGGATGGCTAAGCAACACAAGTGTGAGGCAGAAACACCTGGCCCATCTAGGAGTGGCACTGCCGTGGCAGACAGGATGGCAGTTTTAAAAACTAGTCCCCAAACAGCACATGATGCAAAGAAGAAAAAGAGGTGCAATGAGGTGGCTGTATGACTAAGCTAAGCGACACAAGTGTGAGGCACAAACACCTGGCCCATCTAGGAGTAGCACTGCAGTGGCAGACAGGTTGGCACTTTAAAAAACTAGTCCCCAAACAGCACATGATGCAAAGAAGAAAAAGAGGTGCAATGAGGTGGCTGTATGACTAAGCTAAGCGACACAAGTGTGAGGCACAAACACCTGGCCCATCTAGGAGTAGCACTGCAGTGGCAGACAGGTTGGCACTTTAAAAAACTAGTCCCCAAACAGCACATGATGCACAGAAGAAAAAGAGGTGCACCGAGGTTGCTGTATGACTAAGCTAAGCGACACAAGTGTGAGGCACAAACACCTAGCCCAGCTGGAGTGGCACTGCAGTGGCAGACAGGATGGCAGTTTTAAAAACTAGTCCCCAAACAGCACATGATACAAAGAAAAAACAGGATTTTGATACCTACCGGTAAATCCTTTTCTCCTAGTCCGTAGAGTATGCTGGGGTCCACTTCATGACCATGGAGTATAGACGGTTCCGCAGGAGCCATGGGCACTCTTAAGACTTTTCAATAGGTGTGAACTGGCTCCTCCCTCTATGCCCCTCCTCCAGACCTCAGTTATAGGAACTGTGCCCAGGGAGACGGACATTTCGAGGAAAGGATTTACTTTAATACTAATGGTGAGATACATACCAGCTCACACCTCAACCATGCCGCACAACATGGCATTCAATATAACACACGCCAACAGACATGAACCAATTACAGCACACATGCTGAAACTAATAAAACACAACATGTGTAACTCTAATAAACAAAACTGCAGGTAAAGTACGCACTGGGACGGGCGCCCAGCATCCTCTACGGACTAGGAGAAAAGGATTTACCGGTAGGTATCAAAATTCTGTTTTCTCATACGTCCTAGAGGATGCTGGGGTCCACTTCATGACCATGGGGTTTATACCAAAGCTCCAGTACGGGCGGGAGAGTGCGGATAACCCTGCAGCACCGTTTGACCGAACTTGAGGTCTTCATCGGCCAATGTGTCAAACTTGCAGAATTTTGCAAATGTGTTTGACCCCGACCAAGTAGCTGCTGGGCAAAGTTGCAATGCCGAGACCCCCCCGGGCAGCCGCCCAGGATGAGCTCACCTTCCTAGTGGAATGGGCCTTCACCGACGTCGGTAACGGCAATCCAGCCGTAGTATGAGCGTGCTGAATCGTACTACTGATCCAACGCACAATAGTCTGCTTGGAAGCAGGACACCCAATCTTGTTGGGAGCATACAGGACAAACAAAGACTCTGTTTTCCATATTTGAGCTGTTCTAGCGACATAAATCTTCAAAGCTCTAACCACATCTAGAGACTTTGACTCAGTGAACGTGTCAGTAACTACTGGCACCACAATATGTTGGTTTATGTGGAAAGATGAAACCACCTTTGGAAGAAAATGTTGACAAGTTCTCAACTCTGCCCTATCTTCATGGAAGATCAGGTAAGGGCTCTTGTGAGACAAGGCCCCCAACTCAGACACCCGCCGTGCGGATGCCAATGCCAATGCCAAAAGCATCACCACTTCCCAAGTGAGAAACTTCAACTATATCTCTTGTAGAGGCTCAAACCAATCCGATTGAAGAAACTGCAACACCACATTAAGGTCCCATGGTGCCACTGGAGGCACAAATGGAGGCTGGATGTGCAGATACCCTTTCACGAATGTCTGAACCTCTGGAAGAGAGGCCAATTGTTTTTGGAAGAACACTGACAAGACCGAAATCTGGACCTTGATTGACCCCAATCGGAGGCCCGCCTCCACACCAGCCTGCAGAAAATGGATAAAACATCCCAACTGAAACTCTTCCGTAGGAGCCTTCTTGGATTCACACCAAGACACATATTTTCTCCAAATACGGTGGTAATGTTTCGACGTTACTCCTTTCCTGGCCTGAATAAGGGTGGGGATGACTTCCTTGGGAATACCCTTACGGGCTAGGATCCGGTGCTCAACTGCCATGCCATCAAACGTAGTCTTGATACACGCACGGCCCCTGCTGCAGCAGGTCCTCACGAAGAGGAAGAGGCCGAGGATCTTCTATGAGCAACTCCTGAAGATCTGGGTACCAAGCCCTCCTTGGCCAGTCTGGGGCAATGAAGATTGCTCGAACTCTTGTTCTCCTTATGATCCTGAGCACCTTTGGGACTAGCGGAAGTGGAGGGAAGACATACACCGACCGTAACACCCACTGGGCCACTAGCGCATCCACTGCTATTGGTTGAGGGTCTCTCAACCTGGAACAATATTTCTGAAGCTTCTTGTTGAGACGAGATGCCATCATGTCTACTTGAGGAACTCCCCAAAGATTTGTCACCTCTGCGAACACTCCTTGGTGGAGGCCCCACTCTCCTGGATGGAGATCGTGTCTGCTGAGGAAGCCTGCTTCCCAGTTGTCTACTCCCGGAATGAAAATTGCAGACAGAGCCTTTACATGTCTTTCTGCCCAGAGGAGGATCTTCGTCACCTCTGCCATTGCCGCTCTGTTTTTCGCTCCGCCCTGCCTGTTTATGTACGCGACTGCTGTTACATTGTCCAACTGGAACTGCATGGAATGATCTTGAAGAAGATGTACCGATTGTTGAAGGCCGTTGTAAATGGCTCTCAATTCCAGCACGTTTACGTGAAGGCAGGCTTCCTGACTTGCTCATTTTCCATGGATGCTTTCCCCCTGAGTGACAGCTCCCCAGCCTCGGAGACTTGCATCCGTGGTTACCAGGACTCAGTCCTGAATCCCGAACCTGCGTCCTTCTAGTAGGTGAGAACTGTGTAGCCACCACAGGAGCGAAATCCTGGCTTTTGACGACAGGACTATCTACCGGTGCATGTGTAGGTGGGATCCCGACCACTTGTCCAACATGGCCCACTGGAATACCCTGGCATGGAACCTGCCAAACTGTATGGCCTCGTAGGCCGCCACCATCTTCCCCAACAACCGAATGCACTGATGGATCGACACACTCGATGGTTTAAATATCTGTTTTACCATTTTCTGGATTTCCAGAGCCTTTTTCACTGGAAGAAATACTCTCTGAACTTCCGTGTCCAGAATCATCCTGAGAAAAGACAATCTTGTCATCGGTTCCAACTGTGACTTTGGATAATTTATGATCCAACCGTGTTGTTGGAGTATTGACAGGGAGAGTGTGATGTTTTGTAACAACTGCTCCCTGGATCTCACCTTTATCAGGAGATCATCTAGATAAGGAATTATATTGACTCCTTTTTGACGCAGGAGAACCATCATCTCCGCCATCACCTTGGTGAATACCCTCGGCGCCATGGAGAGACCAAAAGGTAACGTCTGGAATTGGTAATGGCAATCCTGAAACGCAAATCTCAGATAAGCCTGGTGAGGAGAATAAATGGGAACATGCAGGTAAGCATCTTTTATGTCTACAGACACCATGTAGTCCCCCTCCTCCAGACTGGAAATCACTGCCCTCAGTGATTCCATTTTGAACTTGTATCGATTCCAGTAGAGATTCAGATTTTTCAGGTTTAGGATCGGTCTGACCAAGCCGCCCGGCTTCGGAACTACAAAAAGGCTTGAATAAAAACCCTCCCCTTGTTGTGACAAAGGTACCAGGACTATGACCTGATCCTGACATTATTTTTGGATTGCCGCTGTTACTGCTTCCCTTTCTGGAAGAGAAGCTGACAAGGTCGTTTTGAAAAATCGGCATGGGGGAACGTCTTGAAACTCCAGCTTGTATCCCTGGGACACTATTTACAACACCCAGGGATCCAGGCCAGACAGAATTCAACCTTGGCTGAACAGTTTGAGACGTGCCCCCACCCGAGTGGCCTCCAGCAAAGGAGCCCCAGCGTCATGCTAAAGATTTGGCAGAAGTAGGGGTAGACTTCTGCTCCTGGGAACCTGAAGCTGCTGTGGACTTCTTTCCCTTTCCCCTACCCGCAAAGAAGGGAGAACCTCTCGCTTTTTTGTATTTATTGGGCCGAAAGGACTGCATGTGCGGGTGAAATGTCTTTTTTGCTGGTGCAGGCGCAGAGTTCAAAAATGTCGACTTACCTGTGGTAGCCGCCGGGCCTAACGCATCCAGTCCATCACCAAATAAGGCCTCACCTTTATATGGGAGAGCCTCCATATTTCTTTTGGAATCTGCATCCGCGTTCCACTGGCGAATCCACAACGCCCGCCGAGCCGATACTGCCATGGTAGCGGCTTGTGAACTCAAGAGTCCAATATCTTTCATCGCTTCTAGCATGTATGCGGCAGCGTCTTTGATATTCCCTAACTTAAGGACTATCTCATCTTTATCAATCGTGTCAATTTCTGATGACACGCTTTCTGCCCATTTTTCAATAGCGCGACTCACCCACGCGCAAGCAATTGTGGGCCTGAGCAGCGTACCATTGGCAACATAGATGGATTTCAATGTAGTTTCCATCTTTCGGTCTGCCGGCTCTTTTAGTGAAGCCGTGCCAGGTGCAGAGATAACTACCTTCTTTGTCAACCTGGACAGTGCACTGTCTAACACAGGGGGTGACTCTCCTGTCCTCCACCGGGAAAGGATAAGCTATCTGAATTCTCTTGGGAATACAAAATTTCTTTTCGGGATTCACCCACATCCCTTCAAAGAGTGTATTAAGCTCGTGGGAAGGAGTGAAAGTGACCTTAGATTTCTTTTCTTTATAGAAATAAGCCTTCTCCTGAGGTACAGGAGTGGCTTCCGTGACTTCCAGAACTTCCCTTATAGCCACAATCATATATTGTATATTTTTTGCCAATTTATGATCTATTTCTCTGGAGTCACTATCGCCGACACAAGAATCAGTGTCCGTGTCGGTATCAGTATTCACAATATTCGCAAATGGTCTCTTATGTGACCCAGAGGGGTCACCTGCGGATGGAAGAACAGAGCCCTGAAAAATCACATCCTCCACAGATTTTCTCCAGCACTCAGCATGAGATTCAGGCTTATCTAATCTTCTATTGATATGATGCATACTATCACGTATTTCTTTCACCCATGCAGGCTCTTGGTGTGCCGGCAGCGCCACCACATTACACTTCTGTGTCCATAAAATGGTTTCCTCCGAGGAGGAACTCCCTGCCTCTGACATGTCTTACACACGTGTACAACACACACACAGACACACTGGGACTTATAGGGGACAGACCCACAGTAAAATCTGTCAGAGGGACACAGTATAGGAGCAGCCAGTTAACAACCCCAGCGCCAGTATCTAATGCCTGTGAACACAAAATGCCCACTGACATGCAGCGCTTTTTACACAGTAAAACACACTTGTAAAGCACCAAATTCGCTTGTGCCCCCCCCCCCCCTGTTTTGCACCCTGATACTTGTAGTCAGAAGTGAAGGAGGACCAGCGATATCTCTGCAGCCTGAGGAGAGAGAAAATGGCACTGAGCAGTGTGCTGGCTGCCTGAGGAAGAAGCTCCGCCCTTTTTACCTCAGAAACTTTTCATAATATTTATACTGTCGGGGGTAGGGCTGTGCCTGGGCATCTTATGCCCCCTTTTTGCCAGTTTATAAAGGTGTTTTTGCTGCCCAGGGCGCCCCCCCCCCCACGCCCTGCACCCTGCAGTGCCTGTGTGTGTGGGCAGCAATGGCGCGCTGCGCTCCCGCCAGCCGCCCTGTACCTCAGCCGTCACTTTTCTTGATAGAAGATCTGTCTTCTTCTACTCACCTGTCTTCTGACTTCTGGCTCTGTGAGGGGGGTGACGGCGTGCTGTGGGAGTGAGCATCTAGACACGGCTAGCGTTCAGTACCCTTCAGGAGCTAATGGTGTCCTGTCAGCCAGAAGCAGAGCCATGAAACTCTTCAGGAAGTTGGTTCCTACTTCTGCCCCCTCAGTCCCACGAAGCAGGGAGTCTGTTGCCAGCAGTTCTCCGTGAAAATAAAAAACCTAACATAAGTCTTTTCAGAGAAACTCAGTAGAGCTCCTCAGAGTGCATCCTGTCTGCCTGGGCACATTTCTAAAACTGAGGTATGGAGGAGGGGCATAGATGGAGGAGCCAGTTCACACCCATTGAAAAGTCTTAAGAGTGCCCTTGGCTCCTGCGGAACCGTCTATACCCCATGGTCATGAAGTGGATCCCAGCATCCTCTAGGACGTATGAGAAAAAGAGGTTCACCAAGGTTGCGAGAAACCTGAGAAGGCTCTGTATTAGGACCGCTATTGTTCAATATTTTCATTAACGACCTAACAGAAGGTCTAGAGAGCATGGTGTCAATTTTTGCAGATGATACCAAATTATGTAAGGCTATAAATACAGAGGAGGATGCCGAGTCTCTTCAGAACGACTTAGTTAAATTAGAAGCATGGGTAGCCAAATGGAGAATGCGCTTCAACACAGACAAGTGTAAGGTAATGCACTGTGGTAACAAGAACAAAAATTACACCTACCTACTAAATGGGGTAAAATTAGGGGATTCTGTACTGGAAAAGGCCTTAGGTGTCCTCATAGATAGCAAGCTAAGCAGTAGTACCCAAAGTAGGACTGCAGCAAAGAAGGCTAATAAGATATTAGCATGCATAAAATGGGGTATTGATGCTGGGGATGAGAGTATTATACTCCTGTTATATAAATCACTAGTGAGGCCACACCTTGAATACTGTGTACAATTCTGGGCACCGTACTACAAAAAGGATATCCTGGAGCTAGAAAAGGTACAGAGGAGGGCGACCAAACTAATTAAGGGCATGGAGACGATGGAATACAAGGAAAGGCTTGAAAGACTAGGCATGTTTACATTGGAAAAGCGGAGACTAAGAGGGGATATGATCAACATCTACAAATATATAAGGGGACAATACACAGAGCTTGCGCGGGACCTGTTTTTGGTTAGATCAACACAGAGGACTCGTGGACACTTGCTCAGGTTAGAGGAGAGGAGATTCCGCACAATACGGCGTAAAGGCTTTTTCACGGTAAGGACAATATGTGTTTGGAATTCCCTGCCCGAGGGAGTTGTAATGGCGGAATCTGTCAACACCTTTAAGAATGGGTTAGATAAATTCCTAATGGAAAAGGATATCCAGGGGTATGTTGCATAGTCATGCATTATAGTTACTATAAATAGGGATAAAATGCAATGGCTGACAGCAGCATCAGTCAGAAATTTTAGTCAAATCATCATGCATAGGAGACCACAAATAGGTTGAACTCGATGGACAATTGTCTTTTTTCAACCTCAGATACTATGTTACTATGTTACAATGCGGGATGATGACGTTTGGCCTCTTCCGGGATCCCGAACCTGGCGGGAACTTCGCGAGCCAGGCTCGCGAACGGCTCGGGGTGCTGTAATCAGAGCATTTCAGATTTCAAGAAATCCGAACCGCTCATCTCTATCTGAAACACTGCTGCATCACATATGAGGATACAGCTCTGAACCTTTTCTGGGACCTGTCACGATCCGGGTAATTAGTCACCACTTCTTACCTTCCAAGTGTCTCCTGAGACTGGCCCAGCGCTCCAAGCCTGGATTCCACCTGCGCTGTCTGTGTGCAGCGCGCTGTACAACATTGCCTCAGTCTCCCCTCTGTGATCCTGGCAGCGCTGTCAAGTACATAGCAAATCCCTCCTGTCATAATGAATGGCGTCTCCTGCCCTCCGCAGCCTCCGCCGCCACTACTACAGATTCCCACATGTTAAATTCAAACAGGCTTTCCCTCCAGAATCAAACATGGGCGCAGCCATGTTTGAAATGATCACATGTCACTTTCCAGCCTATCCGCTGTGCTCTGGAATATCCTGCATCAAGACTGCCTAATCGTCAGTGCTTTGGTTGTGTATACCAGTGATACATGTCTCTCCTGTCTGTGGATGTTCCAGCTTGTGCTTCCAGGTATTCCAGCTCCTGTGACCTTGCTCCACTTAAAGAGACCCTGCACCAGTTACCATCTTGCGGTGCTGCCTGACTCCAGCAGTGTTCCTACATTGCATCCTGTGTCCTGCAGTAATACATCACAGGCTTCCAGCTTTCAGCGTTGTTCCAAAGTCGCTTCCAGCTCCAGCGGTGTTCCAGTATCACTCCCAGCTCTCATTGCTTACCAACATCGCTCTCCGTGATTGACAGTGACTTCATCGCCGGCTTCCAGCGTTGCTCCAGTCTAGCTTCCAGCTTCCAGCGGAGTTCCTGTGTCACTCCCAGCTCTCAGCGGTGTGCTATATTACTTCCAGTATTGCTCTCCATCTCCAGTGGTGTTCCAGCATCGATCCGTTCATCATCTACCACACATCGAACCATAGTTCACCATCGATACTCACCATCGGACATTATCTACAGCAGTGAGTTCAATACACCGCCTGTCTGCACCGGTTCCATCCGGCATCTCTGGCAATTCTTCCAAGTTCCCTTCAACCTCTGTGCATTTGTACCAACCCCATCTTCCAAAGTGTCATCTGCTGGGAAGTACCAGTGTAATATCAGCCCCTGTGATGGTGTAGTGTCATACCTGTATCTTCCAGCTGACGGGTGAACTCGACAACTCTAGAGCCCTCTCCAATACGGAAGCCTATGGCAGAAGGATGGACACCCTAAGAGAGCCCCACACATATAGATAGAACACAGAATCGTAGTGACAACAATTTATTATTGTCGGTTTCACTAGTCGCCACAGCAAATGATATTTGGGTATTAGCAGCCAAGTACAATTACATATCAACATGACCTGTATATTGAAGCAACCTGTAACATCAGGTATAAATATATAATGTTGCAATTAGAACACAAGAAGGACTTTGACAATCAACTGCATTAGTCGGAAATAATGCTGCAATACAATTAGGCATTTACCCAAACAAAAGTACTACATAAGAGTGAGCTTGCTTTTCTATCAACTCCGTAATCACTAAAGTATCCGCCAGATGGCGCTAGATTGGATATGTTCAGTTTATGCTGATGACAAAATGTTCCAGCTATATCAATGTCCTACAGGGGGTGCTGTAGAATGAGTTTGCACTGTGCACAGTATTTGTAATCCAATGGGTGGTGCCGTGGAGCAGCTACTTGTAATGTATAGCACCAGATTCCAATAGAGGGTGCTATAGAGCCGGTAATAACACAGTGTAGCAATAAGCTTCCAATAGAGGGCGCTGTGGAGTAATTAATAGCACGGTGTAGCAATGAGCTTCTAATAGAGGGCGCTGTGGAGTAAGTCATAGCACAGTGTACCAATGAGCTTCTAATAGAGGGACAAAAGAAACAAGAGAGCGCAAACAGACTGAATAACTTAGCAAATATTTATTTTTATATTAAAAACCCACACAGACAGGGTATAAAATGATTAGATATTAGTAATAAGAGCTGGTTATATTGCACATGTGAATCACAATAAATCCCAATTAAAAAACATGATATGTTGGATCAGATGGGATCCTCCCAACTAAAGTCCACAATTAGTTCCAAGGAACTCGACACAATGGGGGTGATTCCAAGTTGTTCGCTCGTTGCCGATTTTCGCAACGGAGCGATTAAGGCAAAAATGCGCATGTGCATGGTATGCAGTGTGCATGCGGTAAGTATTTTAGCACAAAACTTAGTAGATTTACTCACGTCCGAACGAAGAATTTTCTTCGTTGAAGTGATCGGAGTGTGATTGACAGGAAGTGGGTGTTTCTGGGCGGAAACTGAC